>NC_081416.1:60209133-60421633 GCF_949786415.1 Peromyscus eremicus
TTACGTAAGCTGCCTGGGAACAAAGTTCACCGGTCAATCTTGAAGAGCCAGGGGCAGCTTTGGCGCCAGCTCCTTGGTGGAGGTACCTCTGGGGGCTTATGTGTTCTATCTAGAGTGTCTTGTAGGCATTGCCGCAGGCTTAAAGAATGTTAAAGATAAACTTTGTTGCAGAAATCTGTGTATACGTGCAGAGTCGATGGGAGTGTGGAATGAGAAGGAATCTCTGGTGGGCCTTCAGAATGTGCCTGAGAAAGTAGTTATCTCAGCCCGTCAGGCAGGAGGTCTTTATTGCTTCCCGGCTCTCAAGTTGTTTGGGGCTGACAAGAACAATTTTATCTCAGTCTCAGCAGCTTTTACCATCAGTTTAAATTTTACAATTGCCAGTAAATTTTTACAAATTCAGGGAGAACTGGGCTGCTTATCAACATTAGCCCTCAGCAGCCCCCTTTATCCAAGGATGTCCTTCACTTCTGTTTTTTGCTTTTCAATGTATTGGTATCTCACACTGTCAGAACTGTCACTAAGCATGGCATATTTTTATATCACTGGAAAGTGGCATCTTGAAGATGTCAATGCCACACCATTCCGTGGAAATAAACTTGACCTTGTGTATCCATCTTGTCTCTTGCAACTTTACCAATCCCATATTTGCAATTTTGGGGGTAGATTTTATCAAATAAGATGCCTATGTTATCTGTAAGCAAAACCGCTTTCAACTTTCCTTTCATATCTGCAGCTGCTTCTCCTAGATTGCCCAAGTGAGCAACCCCACTGGAGAAATGCAAGAGGGCACAGCAGGGGCCTGGAGACAGCACTATCCCAAGCCCCTTCTGGTTCTCAGCAGGGCAGAGGGCTTGCTTGGACCTTCTGGAGGAGCTGAGGGAGTTCTCCACACCACTGCTGAGGGCTGCGGTGTTCCCCCTTAAGTCAGGAATGAATGCTTGCTAACGCCGTTCCTGTACTTAATGAGATGATCATGTCAGCTGGGCCTGGCGGTGGTTTGTAATCCCAACACTCAAGAGGTGGAGGCAGGAGGGTCAGACATTTGAAGCTAACCTAGGCTACCTGGTTAGTGCTGGCATGTAGTGCTGAGCTACAAGAGATTCTGTCTCAAACAACCAAAGGACAGAAAAGATCATCTCCGTGTTTTTCCTTGTTGAGTTCCTCATACAATGGGTCACTTTGATTTTCCAGTGTTACAGTAACTGTTCATTAGTTCCTGAAATGAACCACAGTTGGTTACCATGCATTATCCTTTTTATGGAGAGCTGGATTCTGTGCTCCAAATTTTTTTTTTTTAGTTTTACTTGTGTGTGTGTGTGTGTGTGTGTGTGTGTGTGTGTGTGTGTGTTGGGGGTGGTCCACACTTGGTTTCTTATAATGACATTGATTTGGTATAGGACAATCTGACCTCGTGCAGTTGGGAGGTTCTCTCACCTCTTTATTCTTTTAATTATGTCTATAATGGCTATTATCGCTTCTTTAAATATTTGGTCAGATCTTCTGGTGAAGCCATGTGCCTGGGGGGTTTGGGTGACAAGGCTTGAGTTGTTTTCTGGACTGTGAGCATACTCCCAGGGCCCTTCTTTTTGATAGCTCTAGCATTTTGAGTTTTTCAAGAAATGTGTCCATTTAGTTAACTTGTCAGTTTTATTAATACAAACTTGTTTAAAATATTTCCTTAGAGGCTGTAATGGTGCCACCTCCCTCTTTCCTGATGGTGACGATTTCTAGGTCCCTCACCCCCCTCTCCATCACATTGGCCAGAGGTTGATCAGTTTGTACTGATTCTCTAAGAACCACGTTTGGGGTTTCTTGATTTTTCTCATTGCTTTTTTGTTTTTGACACCCCCTCCCCCCCAGCTTCTACTTCCCGGCTGGACCATTTCCCTCCTCCCGCTTCCTTTGGTCTGGCTGTTTTTCTTTTTCTGTGTTCTGAGATGTGAGCGCTGAGATCCCCGGGTCAAGCCCTTTCTCAGTTTCTCACACAGGCCTTGGGGCGACAAGCGTTTCCCCTGAGTGCCTCCTGAGTGGCGTTTCTTAGCCCTCAGCGCTGGGTGTTCATTTTCATCCTGTTGAGAACACTCCCCAATTTCCTTGTTGAGTTTTTTCTTGTTTAAAAGTATGTTATTGAGTTTCCAAATACTTGGGGATTTTCCAAGGATCTTTCTGTTATTGATTTATAATTTAATTCCATTATGGTCAAAGCACATACTTTATAGGGCTTGAATCCTTCTCAACCTATTAAGGCTGATGTAAAGGCCCAGAATTCAGGCCGGTGTGGGTGAGTATTTTCTACACACTGGGAAGAGCATGCCTCAGAGGGGATGCCCTGCCACTGTCAATCAAGCCACCTTAGGTGATTGTATGGTCAGGTCCACCCCAGGCTTGCTGATTTTCTGCTTACTTGTGCTGTTAATTATTGGGAGACAGCCGCTAAAGTGTTAGACCACCAGCCGGTGTTTCTCACCGCTGTCTTTCTCTGAAACAATGTCTCACTATATAATCCAAGTTGGCCTCACACTCCCAATCCTCCTGCCTCAGCCTCTCCAGTGCTGGGATGGTCATGGCACACTGGGCACATTGCAGCCTGGCTCAGCTGGGGATTCCTTTATTCTTCCTTTCAATTCTCTGAGTTTCTGCTGGCATCATTTGAAACTTTGTTATTTCTTTTAAACCATTTGTGTCTACATTTAAAGCATTGGGGGCACAGGGGTAGGGGGTGGGGAGTGAGGGGGTGAGGGGGTGGAGGGTGAGGGAGTGAGGGGGTGGGAGGGTGTTTTTTTTAATCCAGTTTAACAAGCTTGATTTTTCTCCCTTCCTTCCTTTTTTTGCCAGTATGAAACAGATTTGGATCTATCAAAAAAATTTTTTTATTTTCTTTTAAATTTATTTTTATTTTGCATGTGTGAGTGTGATCCTGGACATATGTTTGTTCACCAGGGGAGCACAGTGTCCCCAGAAGGCTGAAGAAGGCATTGGCTCCTCTGGGACTGGAGTTGCTGATGGTTGTTGCTGCCATGTGGCTGCTGGGAATCAAATGTAGATCTTCTGAAAAAGCAGCAAGTACTTTTAACCACGGAGCCGTCTCTCTAGTTTCTGAAAAGGCACTCTTAGCAATGATCTTAAGCACAAGGATTAAAGTAAAGAAAAAAAGAAGAAAGGAAAACGCACCCAGGAGTATGAGTATGGGCTGTTCTAAGACAAAGTAACTGTTTTGTTTGTCACATGTAGTCCAGGGATGGCAGCTGTGCACCATACCAGAATTTATGTGATCTGGGGACTGACCCCAGGGCTTCATGCTCGCCAGGCAAATGCTCTGCAGTTGGAGCTACATTCCCAGCCTCAGTCTGCAGTCTGCTTCTTACCTGGGATCTTTAGACCAGTCGCTTAGCTTTGCATGGCTTTGTGTTTTGGATGCTGGAGATGGAAGTCAGGGCCTTGTGCATGATGAGCACACTTTCTATGTGAGCGACCCTCCCCGGCCATTTGCTCGGGACCATTTTCAGCCCGCTGCCTTCATAGCTGCTTGTTTTATCCCACAGTTCCCTACCAACCAACCCCCAACACCACTTTGCATTGACTTGAACTTATATTCATCTCTTCCTCCCGTTTTTTTTCATCGGGATCTTACAGCTGTGCTCCCTGCAGTCAGTCTTAGTGGGTACCTTGGGGTCTCATTCAGCTTCACCCCATTTGCTTTGGCCTGGTGACCCCTGCCCCTTTCCTGCTTTGTTTCTGCTTGATGGGTTTTATGGGACCCCGGACATCCTGAGTTTTGCCTCAGCAAGTGCCTAATATCTTTACATTTCTATAAATATTTTTGAGCTTTGTAGTTGATGGACTGCATGCCCAGCACACACAAAGCCCTGGGTTTGATCTCTAGCACTGTAGAAACTGAATAAGCAGGCTGTAACCCTATCTCAAAACATACACACAGAGGCGGGGGATGGTTGGGGGCGGCTTGGGAGTTGGATCCTTCAGGTCTTGTTTTTATGATTTCTCACAGGCAGGTCTGGAAGAATGTTCAGCTCCAGGCCAAAGGTCCCTAAGACTTGGGCAAGGTTTCCCAGACCCAAGACCTGTGAGCCTGCAGCCCTCTGGCCTGGCTGGTGGGAACAGCCTCCATTCCTGGGCCTGGGAAGCGGCAGTGCTCAGAGGATTGTTTCCCAGGCTCATGTTGGCCCCAGCCATGCTCGCTGTGTAACTGACGAGTGCCTGCAGGACCCCAGGTTTTCCCACTGTGCAGCCCGGCCCTGCCCCCACTCCCCCACAGCCTGTCTCTTGAACTCCAGTTACCTCAGTCCCTCGGACCCTCTGCTCAGCTCTTTCACTCAAGTATCCTGAGGCTCCACCTTGCTCCCTTCCTGCCTGAGGCCTGGGAATTCTCTCAGGGAAGAGAGCTGGGCAGTGAGAGGCCCCTAGACGTTTCCGTTGCACGGGGGTCATTGTCTTTGCCAGCTGATGTGCGGCGCCCTAGACACCATTGTTCCATGGCTTTGTGTCTGTTTTGTTTTGTTCTGTTGTTTTGTTGGCTGCTGCAGGCAGCGGGGTAAATCCGGTCTCTATTACTCCATTTTAGCCAGGAGTGGAAATATGCCTTTTCATTTTGATGGATAATGTTTTGACATATAGCAATTTAAAGTTTCCCAGCACTTGGGCAGTGGAGGCACAAGGATCAGAGGTTCAAGGTCATGTTGAGCAACATGAGTTTAAGGCCAGCCTAGGCTACATAGTGAGTTCAAGGCCAGCCTGGGCTACATGAGACTCTGTTTCAAAAACATTAAGGAAAGAGGTAGAATTTACTAACCTCCTTTTCCTCCACAATTCTGTTTTTTTTTTTTTTTTTATAAGCTGGGGAAAATGTTTCTCAGCCTCAACAAAACAAAACAACACACACACACACACACAACCAGATTTTACTGTCCTTCTGAATTTTTGTTTTGTTCTTAAATACTACTTTATTTATTCTTTGAACATTTCACACATATATTCAATGTATCTTGATCACATCCACCCTGATTTTATTTTTAACAATCTTTCTTCTGATGAACTTCCTAATTCCCTTTAGTTATTGGTGTAGAGCAAAAACCTCGTTCTCTTTTTTTCTTCCTAAATTCCTATTTTATTTCCCCCCACCTTCTCTGTTAGATACACCCCCTCCCCAAACTCCTGTGCTCACAGTTTTATGCTGATAAACACTGTGGGAAAAGGATGAACACTACAGTTTAGGAAGGCAGAGGGCACGGAAGGCATGGTCAGGGGGCCCTGCTGAGCCTGTCACTTGGCAGCTGGGTGGTCTGGGGGCTTTGTGGGGACTGGCCTGAGCTTCTGTGTGTTACCCTGGGAATCCAAATGATGGTAGGGTCCACTTCCTTTGCTGTGAGGGTCACGGGAGACAAAGACCGAGGATGCTTTGTGCAGTCGCCGCAGGCAGGGCATACACCTTAGGAGCCTGGACCCTGTGCTTTCTTCGCTGTGTCTGCATCTTTCTTCTGTACTGAATCTGAGACGTGTTACTCCAAAGGCTCTCTTATCCCTGCTTCAGCCTTTACTCTCAAGAAAACCTTATTCGAATTTTGGTTGGTCCTAAACGCTAGAGCACTAACCAGCCATCCCAGCACTTAGAAAGTGGAGGCAGGTTTGGCTACATAATGCTGAGTTCAAGGCCAGCTTAGACTACATGAGCTGTCTCAACAGACAAGCAAATAGAAAATAATTTTGGTTAAAAAATCTGATAAACCATACAGTATGCACTAATTTTGAAAAAAAAAAAAGATTATTTTAAGAGCCAAGCTTTCTGTGCAAAAGCATGTTTTGTTTTATTTTGTTTTTTCTGTTTTTTCTCTTTTCCTCAAGTTTAATTTTTAATACGTTTTAGTAGTTTGAAATCTTCTTTCTGTAGACCAGGACAGTTCTCAGGAGGACAGTGTCTAAATACTTTTATGCCTTTGGTTTCGGCTGTTGTTTTTATGATTTTTTTTTTAAATGGAAACTCCCCCCCCCCTTCTGTATCTTCTGGCTGGTTTCTGGTGGAAAATAATAAAATATATTGATTTACAATACACACTTTGCATCTGACTGCTCCCTGAACCCCTCATTCATCCTGAGAACTCTTCCGCCGACTCTCTGGGGGCCGCAAGAATGTGGTATTTTGGTCTCCTCCTTTCCAGAAGTTATACATCTTATTTCCGTTGAACATCTTTTCGCATTGTCTTGGGTTTTCAGACCCGGGTAGAGCAGTAATGGCAAAAGCAGGCATCCGTGCATGGTTCCTGCCTAAGCTGGGGGCTTGGGGCTTCACTGGCTGGACAGACAAAGATAGGGTTTATTTATGGCTTTCCCTAGTTACTGCAGGTTTTGTTCTGTTTGCTTGTGAACATAAAGATAGAGTTTTTGCGATGTCCTTCCCTCCATAGAAAGTAGTTATTGAACTGTTTAACCGTTGAGATGTACAGAAGGCATAATTAAAACAGGAAAAGCCTCCACCCGCCTGTCCAGTGCAGGCGCAAGACAAGGAACGTGAGGAATGTACCCCTAGGCTCTGTGTGGCCCCTTAGCACGCATGTCCCCTCCCTGCAGGGCTCCAGGGACCCTTCATCTGAATTCCACCGTGCTCTGCAAGTCCAAGCACATATGATACATTTTTTAGTTTAGTTTAAGTTTTGTTTTTTGAGTTTCTGGGACTCAAACCCAAAGCCTTGTGCATAATGAATCAAGGGCACTCTCACTGACCCACACCCAGCCCAATCTACCTCTTAAATAAAAAATGATTTTAATGTCTTGCTGTATTCCCCTTTTGCATTTGGCCCTTGATGGGTGGGTGTTCAGAATTCTTTCTTTCTTCTCCCCGTGCCCACCCCGCCCAACCTTTGGTTTTTTGAGGGTCTTGCTGTGTAGCCCAGGCTGGTCTTGAATTTACAGTGTTACTCAAGCTAGTCTCAAATTTGGGATTCTCTAGACTCTCCCTCCCAAGTGCTAGGACTGCATGCGTGTCCTACCTGCTGCCACACTCAACCCAGACTTCTGATTTGGTACAATTGCCACTTTTTCTTAGCACTGCTCTGAGTTTTCTGTGGATAATAAATTCTACTTATTTTGGCAAGGTTCTCTGTTTAGCCACGCTTCAGCCAGGTGCCTGATCTTCTCCCTGAGCCCATCCCTAGACATTAACAAAGAATCCTGTTAGTCAAGTCTGCAAGCTCTCCATCCTGACACCTGAGCACCCCCTGGTGTCTGATCAGGGTGCTTCTCATTCCAGGTACCTCCTCTTGTACCTTTCTTTAGTCACAATTCACTTTGCCCCAAGGCTCTGCGTGTCCCCTGCCCACACCCCATGGGGCTAAGCCTGTCTATACCCACTGTATGGACCCAATGGGTTCCTGTGGCTACCAGTATACTCTTTGTGGTGTACTTCCCTGCTGCCAGTGTCCCAGACTTCCTCTTTAACTGAGGACTGGAACACAGGACCAGTAAGTGGCCCTAGTCCCTTGAATGTCTTTCAATGGTAGGTTTTATTTTTATGCTTTCTCCAGAACGGTGCTGTGTGTCTTTTGTTGGATTTATTCTTATCCTATGCTTGAAATTTTTTCAATTTATAGGTTGACAAGATGTCTCACTGGGCAGAAATGCTTGCCATGTGAGCCCAACAACCCAAGATCTCCAAATTCCATGGAAGAAAGAGAGAACCAACTCCCAAAAATTGTTCTCTGACCTTTACATGCGTAGCATGGCAGGCTCACATGCACACACTACGTGCACAAATAATAATAAAAAAAATTAATTTAAAAAAATTTTTCATTTTGAATGGTATACTTTTCTTTGGGGAGGGAAGAAAGAGACAAGGCTCACTATGCAGTTCAATCTGACCACGTGATCCTCCTGCCTCAGCCTCCTCAGTTGCTGGGATTCTCAGAGCATCCCGCCACAGCTGGCTCCAGACAGCATCTTCAAGCCATCAGATCTCAGCTCTGCTCTGATCCTAGGGGAGTCTCCAGTACTCCATCTTGCTCACTTCTGACAGCTCAGAACCCTTGGTTCAGCTGTTCATAATGATAACAGAGTTTCTCTTTGCCGACAAATCCCTCTTCAAAACATTCCTTTATCTTGTCTCAAGCTCCGGCTAGGACATCTGGTCTGTTTGAAGTACAAGCTGGCGTTCTTGCTCTTTTGCCTTAATTTTTTTTTATATTATTATTTGTTTGTTTTTTGAGACAGAGTCTCATGTAGTCTAGGCTGATCTCAAACTCTTAATTAAACGAAGATAACCTTGAGCTTCTGATCCTCCTGCCCCTACCCCTCAAGTGTTGGGATGGAACCCAGGATTTCATGTGTGCTGGGCAAGCATTCTGCCAACCTACCCACAGCCCAGCCTTGCTTTCCTTTTTTCAGTTTTTGAGATAGCCTCTTACTTTCTAGCCAAGGTCGGACTGGAACTCACTACATATGTAGTCTAGGTTTGTCTTGAACTCACAAAATCCTCCTGTTTCAGCCTGTTGCAGCTGGGGCTGCAAATATGAGTCACCATGCCCAAATCTTACCTTTTTTTTTTTTTTTTTTTTTTTTTGTATTTTTGAGACATGGTCTCTCTGTAACCCAGAATCATTGGCCTCAAACTCTCCACAGTCCTCCTCCCCACTCTCCCAAGTGCTGGGATCACAGATGTGTGTCACCATGCTAGGCTCTTGCTTGGTTCTTTATCATAAAGAGAATGTTTCAGCCATTTACTTGCCAGAGTGAAGCTTCTCTATAGGTTTTTGGAAGATGGCCTCCTTAACTTGACTACTGGAACCATCATTATTTTTGGTTTTATTGTTGTGAGCCAGGCTTTCATGGTGTAGCCCTGACTAGCCTGGAACTGTATATGTAGACCAGGCTGGCTTCAAATTCCCTGAGATTTGCCTGCCTCTGCCTCCCAAGTGCTGAGATTAAAGGCAAGTGCCACCATGCCCACCCAGCTTTCCAGAACCATGGTGTGTTCTGTGCTTTTTTAAAAAAGCTTTTGACTTTTGTAGCACCAGGGGCCTCTTGCATGCTAAGCAAATGCTCTGCCTCCATGCTGCATGCCAGTCCTCAACGTATTGTTGGTGCTTTTACACCCTTTTTATGTGTTGTAAATTCAAATCCCACTGTTCTGGTTTCTGATGTGAAGCCATCATTGTTTTTTAAAAGGGCAGGTCGATGTTGGGGGACATGGTTTAGCCATGGTGTCAGCACCTTTCGAAAGAGTTGTTTATTCAACGTTTGCTCTTTACCTTAGCTCTGTTTGCATGTCGTATTTCCCCTGGGGACTGGGCTGTTTTCTCCGGTTTTCAGACAGATTGCTGCAATGTGTTTGTGACATTCTTGAAGGGCAATCACGTCCGGGCCATCTCTGCAGTTACAGCCCCCTTCTCATTATCTTCCCGCTTCTCATTATCTGTATCTGTCCCCTCTGGCCACTGAACTTTTCATCTGATAGCAGCAGTTGACGCAACTCACCTGTGTGTCTCACAGACCAGGTTTTTGCCTCTGTGACCCTCTCCATACAAGTACCTACTTATTAACTTCTGTTTATCATGGTGTCCTGGCTTCTCTGTTTTTCATTTAGTTCTTGGCTGCTCTGTCAATTTCTCAAGTTCTACGTGTAACTCATGCACCTAACCGACATGGAGGCTGTGTTCCCTTTTCTAAGCAAAGGGTCCCATGGTTTCCCCTGGTGTCCCTCCTGTCCCCCAGCACCATGATCCATTATCCTTCAGCCCAAAGTGCTTCCTGCTGTCCTCTAAGACTTCATCTTGGGTTCAGAGCTATTCAGTTCCTTTCCAAGACACGCTGAAAGAGTCCTCTCCTTGCTGAACTAGAGTGTCTCTGTTCTGCCTCTGCTGGAGTGTGCTTTGGGTCCCAGGCTGAGGTCAGTCAGCCTTTGTGAGATTCATGTGCATTCCTGGCCAGTGGAAACAGCTCAGCAGCCTCTTGTTCCCCATCTCACACACCTTCTCCCAACCCGCTTCTTTGATCCTTCGTCTACCGCTACTGTGAATGGCATGCTCAGAACCAGGACTTACTGAGGCTCCGAGTTCCCCGTTCAGTTCTGAACCTCTGAACCTCAGCCAGCTTCTGGTACATGGGGCCGTTCTGCCCAGGGTAGTGGCCCATTCTGTCCCCAGCTTAGCCATTCTGTTCAGGCAGTTCTGGGCTGTTTCAGCTGCCTTTCAGAACAAGGCAAGGAGATGAGATTGGTTTCTGAACCCATCGGGCCCAACACTCTTTGTATTAATTTTTCCAACTATGCATTTCTGGGAAAAAAAATGTTAACAAAGTACCTGGTCACACTAGATGTATTTAAACCTACACATATAGGAGAGTGGCTGTGTAGGGGTGTGTAGGAAGGGATGAGGACTTGTGGGCCAGGGTGTCTGTTGAGGTGTACCCACACACAATGGGAGGCTCTATCTGTGAGGGCCATTGGTATGTGCGTGTGTGGAGTTTTGAACTATGTTGACGTATGTGTACATGGGGTATGGACAAAGATCCTCTGCTTGGCCACACTTCACCCAGGCTCCTGTCCCCCACCCTGCCCCTGAACTTCTCATACAAAAGAAGGAACCTTGCTAAGTCAGGTCAGCAAGCCCCTATCCTGACACTCGAGCATTCCATGTGTTTTTAGGGTGCTCCCTATCTGTTGAGATCAAGTTGTGTCCTGCCATAAGTGACTCTGTATTGTTCAAAACTGGTTTTTGGTTTTGTTGTTGTTTACTTTTTTTTTTTTTTTTTTTTATTTTTCGAGACAAGGTTTCTCTGTGTAACAGAGTCCTAGCTAGTCTTGAACTCACAGAGATCTGCTTGCCTCTTCCTCCAGAGTGCTGGGATTAAAAGTGTGAGCCATCACACCCAGCTTTTTTTTTTTTTTCAGGCTGTGTGTTGTCCTGAGAGACTCCATTTTATAAGCAGCTTTTGACTCCATTTTAAAGATGGAGGGTGACTATGTGTCTAGGGACACAGGAATGATACTATCTGTCCAGCACCACACAGGAAGTACAGATTAATAAATACCTTATTTCTGGGAGTAGAAAGGGTGCTATCCTAAAATTTTATCAGAGTGAATTGAGACTGTAGGGGCACATGGACATACTAAATTTACTAAAGAAACCAGACCCAAGAACTCACCAGATATACCAGACCAAGAAAAAGGTAGAAATCCCTCATCTAGACTTCATAAAGAGGTAGAGGCCTAGTACAGGGATGGATGGTAATGTCTGCTCCCTGCCCCGAACAGTGTGTATGTGTGTTGTGAAGAACTGACAGTCTGAGAACGTCTAACTGTCCCAGGGTTTCTGCTCAGTTTGGTGCTCACTGTTGATGTGGCTTCAACTGCCATCCTCCTGTTCCCTTGTTTGGAGCTGCCATTCATCTGTTTACACATTGGTTCATCTGGACCCACCCTGCTGTTCACTTCACTCCTGCAGCTCAGCTCTGACCGCACAGCAGGACTGACTCCACAGAACCCACTGTGCGGTGTCGCCAGCCTCTGCTCCAGCTCCAGTCTGCTCTTTATCTTATCAATACAGAGACTCTGAGGGCCCTATTGATTTCCCAGCTTTGACTTCTCAGGACTCTTTGAAACTTCCTGCCCCTTTAAACCTTTGTAGCCATTATGTAAGATTCATATATGGATAGAGATAGATATATTTACTGTGTGGTGTGTGATCTGAGAGTCAATATTAGTATCTGAGATTGGAGTGAAAGAGCTTGTGTTTGCCTCGATCAGGCTATCAAAGAAAGCGGGATTATCTGGCAAATGCTGCCATTGAAAACAGCCTTACCTTGCAAATGTACTGCTGTTAATCAATACATTCTGACATTGTGGAAAGACACAAACATGTTTGCTCTTAGCATATTGAAGACACCACCCGAGCAATGTCTAATCCCCTAGTCTAGTTTCAACAGCATCATGTGACGTTTACTTAGCCAAAGTCCTCTCCCCTGATGTCTCAATCACTGTCCACCCCTGCCCTTTGGTTCCCCTGCCCCTTCCAAACTGGCTGATCCCATTCTTTCCACTGCAAGGTGTGCTGCTGTCCCCGTGTTCTATGGTGCTCACAGAACCTTCTCCACTGGATCACAGTCAGGGCCACTGAACAACATGCTGGGCACAGAGCATCTAGATACATCACCACACAGTGTATTTACAGTCCTTTTAGTGCAAGTGTGTGCGTGTGTGCGTGTGTGCGTGTGTGCGTGTGTGCGTGTGTGTGTGTGTGTGTGTGTGTGTGTTGTGTTGTTGTGTGTGTGTGTTTCCCAGAAGAACCACAGCAATGTGGATTGGAGTGCACACACATGGGGTCTACACCACTCTCTGTTGAGGTGCACACAGAGATGGAGTCTGTACCACTGTGTGTTGGGGTGCATGCACAGATGAGGCCACACTGCTCTCTCTTGGGGTGCATTACAGATGGGCTACATGTGCTCTCTGGGGGTTGTAAGTTGCCTTCGGGGGCCTGGTGAGGGCTGACTGCACTCCCTGTTTTTCATTCAGAGCACTGGCTGTGGCTGCCCTGCCTCCCCAGTCTTCCCGGAGGTGTTTGTGCATAAGCCCCTTCCTCTATGAATACCTCGCTGTGCAGGGCTCCGCGTCTTGATCCAATTTCTGTGATTTATATTTTCCATAATTCTATTTGGTCAGGACTTTCAAATTTATTGCACAGTTGTGTTCTGTGTTCCCTGTAATATAGGAGAACGCTGTTTGCCGAGCTTGCTCCCTCGTGGGAAACGTGCCTTCCTGCATTCCTCTCCCCCCTTGATGTGCTAGCTGGAGCTCCCCCTCGCCTCCCCCCCTTCGGGGTGTCTGCAACGTCTCCAGGCAGCCAGCCTTCCTCCCTAACCCTCCCAAGGTTGGGCTGTTTCTTCTTTAAACAGTGCTTTGGGCTGCCCAGGCAGCCTTCTAACATGGAGGGCTCTGGTGCCCTAGGAATAAAAAGCCTCTGATAAGAACAGTTACAGGGCAAGTTCTGGTGCATTAGGGCACAGCACCATGTGCAGTTGAGCCGCAGTTGCTAACAGCAGTAGAACACCCTGAGTCTTCCAGGGCTGTTCTGAGGTGTGCTCGCATGGTGCTCCTGTGTGGCAGCACCATCTCTCGACCTCCCTCTGGCCCCTTATGCAAGACAGCACATACACAGTAGAGGGGAGTCTGAGAACTTTATTCCCAGACCCCAGAAGGTGAGGGCATTGAGGCAGGATGGGCCCTGAGCTCCAGAAAAAGCCTGGGTGTGAGGGTTGGAGGGTGCAGAGCTGGAATAACCGGCCCTGGCTGGAGTCAGGGGGGACGGTCTCTGCTGCTGCAGCAGCGCACTGCTCGGCTCCTTTACTTCCAGCGCCCACCGACTTTGCCCTTGGCTGTGGCACCAGCCTTCTTGCTGCTGCAAATGGGAAGCAAGTTGTGCTTAAGGTTCAGAAGTGTCCAGCGAGCTAGTGGAGACTTTCAGCTCCGGTTTCCCCCAAGCTGTTGCCCCCCACTTCCAGTGCACACACCTCGTTCCAGCCTGTGCAGTAGGAGCTGACTCACCTGCAGTGGGCCTGACAGGGCCCGGGCACTAGTGGGTTAGGACAGGGTTAGCTGGTTACCTGGGCTCACCTTCTGATCTCCTGCTTTGGCCAGGGGGAATACTGCAGACAGGCCCATGCCACGCTAGCTTTAAACACTATTGTTTTTGAAGTCTGGGCCTTTCTGATGGCAGCTAAGGGTACCTGTCCCCAGGACCAGGGACCTTATTATCTGAGGCCCTCTATACCCCACCAAGCTGGAAGCAGGATGAGTGCTGTATGAGGGTCCAGGCTGGCACGAGGATAAAAGTACATGAGCTCTGAAGCCAGCCCAGTGGGACCTTGGGGTGGTGACGCTGTGTCCTCACAGACCTTCCTGAGAATCCTAACATATGCACACACCCATGTTCACATGCACCTGGCATCTCATCAAATGAGCCCGTCATGACCCTCCAACCCACCCAATAGAGATGCAAGCCAATCTCCCCTGAGCATCATGGAAGTGTGGAAGGGAGGGAGAAAAGTCCCAAGAAACGGGAAATCTAAGCAGCTCCACTTGATTCTGTCCTTGGAGTGTGACAACCCCATGTCCAGGCTCAGTATCAGACTCCCAGCATTATATCAAACTCAGAACCTGGTGAGGGGTCACTGTAGCAACAGGTCCCTCCAGCTAAAGCACTGGGATCAAAGGAAGGGCCTTGTGCATGCTGGGCAAGCACTCTATCAAGTGAACTATACTCTTACTCCTCATTCCTTTCTTTCCTTAACTGAGATAGGGTTTCACGTAACCCAGCTGGTCTTGAACTCCTGATCCTGCTCCCAACTCTGGAGAGGTATTGGGATTGTAGATATTCATTTACCACACCCTGTTACAGGCTTCCTGCTGGCCAGCACATCATAGAGGGGGAAGGTATTACTAACAAACTCCATCTGACACTTCCTGCATGCAGGAGAGGAAGGAGCCAGGGGGTCCTGGGACCCAGTTAGTCTTGTTATTGCTCTGTTAAGGGCCAGCCACCAAGAGCCCTTGTTCAGGGACCAGTTAAAATGTCTAGGCCCTGGGTAGGGTTTCAGGTAGCTGGCTCTGGGGACTCTGGGCCCAGCACAGAGCGAGAATGGGCTGGGCTACTTACTGCTTCTGGGCTTGGTCAATGCGGCTCCTGAGGGTGGTGATCTGTAACAACACAGGTGACTTACTGTGACAGAGACCTGGGAAGCCCAGCTGGGCACTGGCCAGGGGACACGTGTCTTTACCACAGGGCTGGCCAACTGTGGCATCTCCACTGTATCCTCATTGCAGCGACACAGACTCCTGTCCAGTTTCCTTACTGTCTCCTGGCTCCTTTGTGAGAGGCCACTGCTGCTTTCTCCTCGGGCTGCGTCTTGACTTGCTCTCTAGCTACCACACACAGCAGCTCCCAACTGGCCACTTACCTTGTGGCTGTGGCAGGATGCAGGCAGGGTAAGGGACAGGGTGGAGGTGAGGCCTCCAGACCTCCCAAAGTTCCACCTCTGACTCCTGATCCCGACCTTCCTGCTCCTTGGCCCATAGTGCCTGCTCCTGATTTGGTGGCCTAGAGGCCCTGGCCCCAAGTGGAGCTCTGGGAAGGCAAGAACCTTGCTTTCTCATCTGCCAACAAGGGCATCAGGCCGGCCTCATAGCCACCAGCTGAGGTCAGGAGGGAGGAGTTGTGGCATAAGGAAAAGGCCCTATGCCACCAGTGTCCTCAACAACCCAGATCTTTGCCATGCGAGAGGCTGGCTGAGCATTACACACCCACAAGCCTGGCTCTGCCTACTCACAACTTGGCCAGCATCTCCACTCTGGCCCGGACAGTCATGATCTAGAAAAATCGAGATGGTTACCAGGTTGGGTGAGCAGCTGAGGCTTCAAGGCCCTGATAAGTACGGGGCAAGTCTCCTGATGATCAGCCAGGCTCTGTGAACCCCAGAGACCAGACGTGGGCAGAGTGTATCTGGAGGCTATGGGTTCCTGACTCAGCTATCGTTGCTAGGAGTGGCCTGGCCTTTGCTTGGTGGCATCTCTGAGCTAGCTCCCAGGATAGCCTTAAGGCTGAGGGATGAGTCTTTCTAGAGATGGCAAACAATGGAGGTATGGAACCAAGGCTCTCCAAAGTTGAGCAACTAAGACCCATCTCATTTACCCAGAGGTTGCAAGAAGGAGCCAAGAACTTGTAGATTGTCTATCTTGATGGTTGTGGGAGATGCCCCTGCACGAGTTTCCACCTCTCCCTTCACCTGGCACTTGAGGGACATGAGGGGGAGACATGAGTACAGCTTTGCTAGTGAACTCAGGGTGTTTGCATTTGCAGTAAGCACAGCAGACACCAGGACAGGAGCCTTTCCTTGCATCCATGGTGGGTAGGAACAAGCTTGGCTTCTAACTCATCCCCCAAGGCCCTGCCCCATCTCTACAGCCCCTTACCTTAGCTTGCCCTCATACCTATGAAGGTTGTAACTCCATCTCAGATTCCCTGCTCCCCAGAGGAAACACAGTACTAAACTCCCTTTTCCAGTTTCAGGTGAAGGTGTGAGTTACCCTACCAGCCTGCTTGCCTGCTCTGAAGAGGCAGATGTCATGGGGACCTCAGCACTTTGAGAACCCATAACAGTTCCAGCTACAGCACTGGCCAGTTCAGATGCAGGTCGGGCTGATAGCTCAGGCACTTCCCCTGAAGGACAGTCTCCAGAAGTGGCCCCTATCTGGGGCTCAAATGGAGCCAGGTCTCAAGGTGAAGGCAAGACTAGAGTATAACTGGGCTGTGGGGAGACAGTTGACCTCCCTGGAGAGGGAGACCCCGCAGGCTCAAGAACCAGAGATGGCTAGACTCACATCGTATTTCTGGCGTTTCAGCTTCTCCCCAAACTCAAATTTGTCAGTCTCCAGTTGGTACAGGGTATCCCAGAGTTCCTTGGCCTTGTCCCTGGAAGATGGAAAAGAGGAACTTTGATAGGATGAAGCCAGAAAGGCAGGGCCCAAGACCCTGTTTCCGTTTCCAAACCACCACAGAGAGCTGGGGCTCGGTTCTTCTGGGGGAAGGGCCGGGCACCATTTGGGAGGGCCAACCCACCTCAGCTTGTCATCACTAAGATGGTCGATGTTCAGAGGCTTGCGTCTCTCTGCAAGAATCTTCTTCTTCATCTCCCTGGCTGTCTGCTTCTTGCCTCTCTTCTGGTCAGCCTGCAGAGGGGAGAGGTGATCAGGGGCCCAGTCTCAGGAGGTACATGGCACAAACACCAGCCCCACTTGAAGGCCACCTTCAGGGCTCTGAGCGTGTTCCTCACCTTGGCCAGGTAGCTGCTGTAGTTGGCACCCATGG
Organism: Peromyscus eremicus; assembly: GCF_949786415.1. Taxonomy (NCBI): domain Eukaryota; kingdom Metazoa; phylum Chordata; class Mammalia; order Rodentia; family Cricetidae; genus Peromyscus; species Peromyscus eremicus. Next base: position 60,225,999 of record NC_081416.1, read on the forward strand.
AGGATAGGGCCTTTTTCTTCTTCATGTCGTCCTCAGCTCTCCTCTTGGCATCTTCTTCCTCTCTTCTGGCCTTCTCCTCCTGTGGAGACCCCACCCCCAAGATCCTCAGGGGCTGCCCTTTGAGCAGGCTTCAAAGACTAGCTCTGGACTTAGAAACTTCTAGAAGGAGGTTGTTCTTGGGCGGGGTGGGGTGGGGGGAGTTCTGTAGAGCAAGAGGCATTAACCCAGTGGCTCTGTTGTTGGCCCAACAGAGGGCCACCATGAAAGGAAGACCCATGATCCTGTGCTTCTCCGCTGCACAGGCTAGAGGCAGCAGCATGACATTGTCCTTACTGCCAGTCTGTTCTGGCGTTCCCGCTCCTTCTCAGCACGGATTCGTTGCTGCTCAGCTCTTTCCGCACGGCGCTTCTCCTGCAGCCGAGAGGGAAAAATGGTCAGCCTTGCCCTGTCCTGCTCAGTCCCTGCAGGAGCACCTAGCACCCTCCCAGGGCAGCAGTACTCACAATTCTCTCCTTGAGTGCAATCAGTTCCTCCTCCTCCTTCTTTCTAGCTTCAAAGTGACTGTCGATGAGAGCCTGGAGCTCCATGAGGTCCTTGTTCTGACGCTTTTTCTGAATATCCTGGGGGCAAGAGAGAAGTTTCTACCCCTCCTGGCCAGCCTGAGACCCACTTGCAGCAAGGGGCACCTTCTACCAGGTCCCTACAGCTGCTGCCTTCCTGAGGCCCAGAGTGACCTAGTCTGGACATGCCATGATCAAGAAAATGCCCTTCCTATGGAGGAATCCAGGCCCTGACTAATCATGAAGCCAGCACTATCCTTGAGGTGACCTGTCTCAGACTTGGCTCTGTCATCCTCAGAGATGTCCTCTTGGGCCAAACAGAGAGGAGACCGTGAGATTGACTTGCTGTGTACATGAATGGGTGTTTGAACAGATAAATGGATAGATGAATGGGTGGATAAAATGATAGACAGTTGAGTGAAAGGATAGGTGGATGAGTGGATGGATGGGTGGAGGAGAAGGGAAGGGATCTCCATTTCCTTGGGTCTGTGAGTGAATTATGGGAGTGTGGCCTAGAGATGGACTACCTTGCTTCTGGCTGTTTGGGAAGATATGACCTGAAGCCTAGCCTAGAGTTCAAAGGTTGGAGCTTGGAGTGAGGGTGATCTGGTCCCCATAAACTTACATCGAAGTCTACTTTTTCCCCTTCTGGGATCTTAGGAGCAGTGAGTCTGGGAAAGAGACACAAAGATTATTTCATAAGCAGGGACAACTGGAACCTTCCCACAGTGGAGGCCAGCCAGCCTCGAATCTAGGCTGGCCTCCTCCTCGAATCTAGGCTGGCCTCCTCCTTTTCCTTGCACCCTGGCACCCAACAGAGCATGCCTTCACTAAAGCAGTTTGCCTGGCTCTTTGTTTTGGGGTTTCTAACCCGTGTCCCAGGAATGGTTTGTTCCTTCCTAGAAGGTGTCACCTCTGTTTTGCTCACTGCTTCATGCCACCTTTCTCAGACACATAAACAAATGCAATCAAGCCCTGGCAGAGGGCAGGGTGGCCACCATGAGCCCTCCGGGGCAGTGACTGGCATCAGCTTCTGGGGTGAGACCTGTCCTGTGGCTCTGGACACTCTTTTAATCTTTCTTTCTGGGCGCCCAAGTGAAGGAAAGCCTGTAAGGGGAAAAGGAGCCCCCAGCCTGCTGGCTGTACGACCCCCTCCTCCTGCCAACACATTCCAGATGGAGCAGGGAGCCCAGACAACCGCGGCTTTGAGAAGCAGGCCACAGAGGAAAGGGGAGCTGAATAGCGATCAAAACCTGGAGAGGGAAGGGATTTTTGTAAGCTCTGAAGCCCCAAAGTTCCCTCCAAGGGAAAGCTGTACAGATGATGCTGTGCAAATGAAAAACTTATGTATGTGGAGGGGGAAAAAAAAAAGGCAAAAATCGAAATGCAGAGGGGGGGAAAAACCAGATTGAAAAAAAAAAGAAACTTTTCAGCAAATAGAGAGAAGATTTATATCCCTGAGTAAACGGACGATTAAGCAAACACGGAGACGTGTCGGCCATGAGATAAACGAGCAAGGGGCACAAGCCACTGACTCGCAAAGAAAGACGAGCAGTTAGCAAACACGGACAGTTTGTGGTGGTACCATCAGAGGAATGCTAAAGCCACCATGAGATGTGGTTGGCTGTTCATCAACGGGTGAGGGGCAGATGCCCGTTCCCGCCTTTGGGCGCGGAGGGTGTGGGACACAAGACTGCTCACAGCCCACGTAGGAGACCGCCTTGGCTGAGCCCTGGTGGAAAGCAACTTGGCAGTGACTGTCAAAGCCTTCAGAGCGTTGGTCCTCTTTGACCCAGTAATTCCAGTTCTGGGAATGTGGCCTAGGCAAACAGCCCTCAAGATGGAAAATGCGTTCTGACCAGCATTATTTATGATTGTAAAATATTGGGGGAAGCCTGTGATCGGGGAATGGTTAGGAAAATTATGGTTTGTCCAATTGATGGAATATTATGTGGCCATTCAAAATATTTAAGAAGACTATGTAAAAACATGGAAAAATACTTATGAATAGTGCTAAATTATTTTAAAAGCAGAATTCAAGGCTGTATAGACAGTCCCGTGCTTGAAAAAACATAGTCAAGATCTTTCTTTTCCAAGAACTTTGTGTAGAAAAAGAGCAGGAAGAAATAAAGACCTTTTCCCCCCTCTCTGCTTGCCACAGTCTGACTGGTGGGTGGGTGGGAGAATTATGGATGGATATTTTTCCCTCTTCATTTGACTTTTATGTATTTTCCAAATTTTCTTAATGAGGTGTTTTATTTTCATATTGAGAACATAAATAATTTTCCTAAGATGAGAAACTATCTCACAGTCCTGCATCTCTTTATGTGAACTTGATTTAAAACAGCATTCAAGGGAGGAATATGGGCCAGCTGCACTCTTCACCTAGCTCTCCTCTTCTCTCAGGGATGGGGCAGGAAACGAGGCGAAAGTGTCAAAAGCTCAGCCTGGCTCAGAGTGTGGAACAGGCAGAAAGGCTTAAAGGGACAAAAGGGGGCTTGTATATGGAGGGTTGTGGACTTCCAAGTGCAAGATTCTGGGTTCAACTGCCCCCTGGTGCACTCACAATGAGTAAGGAAGGCCAGGGCAGAATCTCTGCTGAGTGGCTCACGGGGCGGGGTGGGGTGGGGGGTTGGGGGAGCTCAGCCCCTTTTTGGATCAGGTCAATCCAGAGTGGGTTCTCATCTCAAGTAGGAGATTCTCGTCCCTCAAGCCCACTTTTTTTTTTTTTTTTTTTTTTAAATATCTGGAGACCTGGACAGTCTCCCAGCATAACCAGGCATGACAAATATGTGACGCCTTCAGTCCCACTTCTGAGCCTTAGTCCATTGCCAGCGACCTCCTTGACTGTACTGGCTGATGGGGAAGAACCACAACCTACTGTCTTTTATCCATTTCTACCGGCAATGCTGGTCCCTATCATCGTCTGCCATTTGGGCTTTTCTTTTAGAACAGCTCTGGGTCTCTCACCCTGCCCAGTTCTGGTACACACACACACACACACACACACACACACACACACCCCATAGCACTGCCTGGATCCCACACTTACTTGGGTCTTGGTTTCTCCTCTAGTCATGACAGTCAGCATGGGGAGAGGAAGAAAGAGAGATCAAATAAGATAGGATGGTCTTTCCTGCCACCGGAACCACCAGGCTGGGGACTTCTACTCAGCCCACCCAGACCCACTCATCTATTCAGAAGCACGAAGCCTGTGAAATTCCCCAGGGGCTCTAAGAAGAACTTAGGGTGCGGGGATGAAGGGAGAAACCATAGCAAGATATATGTGTCCCTGGAGGGCTGGGAGGGAGGGAAAGGTAGGAAGACAGAGGCCTAGAGGACAGATTTCTGGAAAGTCTGAGACACATCTGGGGTGCTGGCTTATCTCCACTGACCAACCACCTGCCTCTGAGAGGGCAGACGCTTGGCGGATGCACATAAAGCCTCAGCATCTAGAGATCCCATGCCAGGGAGAAAAGGAAGACAGACAGACACATGGACAGATAGAGGGAAAGGGCTGGAGAGTCAGCGACATAGACACTGGGCCATTGGCTCCTCTTGCCTCACACAGGCAGAGCCAGAGCCCTGTGCAGGTGGAGCAAGGGGCTGCAACAGCGGCTGGCAGGCCTTACCTTCCTCCTCCTCCTCCTGCTCCTCTTCCGCGACAGCATCTTCATGGTGTGGGCGCAAGCGCACATGCAAGAAAAAAGCCGCGCAGCTGCAGAAGTGCAGAGGCCACACAGCAGCGGTGGCCACATGAACAGCAGAGGCAGGCACGCACAGGGCCCCGTGCCTGAGGGTAGCAGGGCAGCTCCTACACCTTCCCAAAGGCTTGGCCCCCTTCGTGGACCCTTGCTGTCCAGGCTGGCCTCTAACTCTCAATATAGCTAAGGGTGACTTTGGACTCTTCATCCTCCTGCCTCTACTTCCCAAGTGCTGTGATGACAGATACGCTCTGCCATGGCTGGTTTATGCAGTGCTGGGAATTGAACCTAGGGATTTATGCATGCTAGGCAAGAAGGCTTGGCTGTGAGTAGAGAGCATGGGGACCTGCCTTGCCCAAAATGCACATGGCGACTGGATCTAGGTTTGGCACTGGGAAGATCCTGAGGCTACTCTACCTTCCAGCTGTCATGGAACCTTCCATTACCCTCTACTACATAGTCTTATACTTGGGCACGTACTGTGGTTTTTACAGTCACTTTATTTCAAACTCTTTGCAAAAGTCTGTGTTCATAGAGCCTGCTTGAAATCCAGAAATATTTTTGGCTCATCCATATCTGTGAGTTTTGACAGGTTCAGCCCTTAGGACAGGGGACTCCTGATCCTGAGAACCTGCCCTCTGACCCCTGAGAGGCTTTTTCCCATGAGTCTTGGAGGGGCCTCTCTTCCTTCCCTTCTTTGGAACCTTGCCTAAGCTGGTTGCCATGAGGAAGGGCTGCTTCTTCTGAGTGTGACCCACTCTCGCAGAGGGTGGGGCTGGTACTGACCGCAGTCGGGGCCTGCAGCTGCTCAGCATTACCCTCCCTTGCACCATCCTTTAGCCCTGCTCTAGCTTTAGGCGGGAGCAAAGCCACTGACATGTGTGCACGCTGCCTGGAACCCAGTCAGACCCGGTAGGGGAAGCATCTGGGACTCCCAGCACCTTTGCACTTGGGCTGTAGCCAACAGGCCCCATCCAAAGTTTGGGTGGGGGTCTTGCCTGCAGGTTCTGACCTGTAGTGCCCTTCTGCGACACCTATTTCTCACCCCTCCAAAAGACACATGGTGACTTAACCACCAAAGCATGTGCCATCACTGCCTGAATAGGCGGCTTAGATCTGCTGGTAAGCCTGATGCCACTCTTGCCTAAGATCTTAGGAGTGGCTGTCCGGGGAGCTATGGGGTGCTGCAGAGCTGTTCTTGCATGAGGTCCAGGGGAGTGGCCTGGGGAATGAAGTTAAGGGTCTCACCCTCCCCTTATGAGATTCTGGGGATCGGGGAGGATGGGGTGCTCCCTGGAGTTGCATAAGAGGCAGCTGCGTAGTGGTAAGGCGAGGTTTCCCCTGTGCGCTGTCTCCCCACCCTCCTGTCCGTCCATTTGTCTGCCAGTCAATCTCAGTTCTGGTCCCAGGGAGGCCTGGTGACCTAAGATGTGTGGCCTGAGGACATCCTGGGTCCTTCTCCTAACATTATCCAGGTGCTTCCTCCCAGGCCCAGCCACCAGGAGCCTGCAAGCGTGTAAATGGAGGGGCAGAAATGGGCTCCCCGAGTTCAGCCCCTCCTCCCTGCCCCAGTGTAACCCGCCTTGCTGCTAGGCTGACAGTTGCCCTCCCCCCCAACACAACCTCTGTCATTTCTGCTTGATGGGTGTGTCTGGCTCAGGCCCAGGCGCTGGGTGGGATGCTGGGATCTGACTGATTGCCTGTTCGCATGCATGGCCCCCGGCTGTTCCAGGTCTCTGACATCCCCACCTTGGGCCTCAGCCTGACTTTCCGCTTCACCCCACTTGCCCCTCCACCCTCCCTTCAGCCCTCACCCCTCCTTACTTTTCTCCCTTTGGCTTGATATCTGGGGTAGGTTGGACGCTACCTATCCAGCCTCTCTGCTTTGTTCTACCTGTCCTAATGAGGCCCCAGAGGGCCCCAGGGGATCTCTAGCACCATTTTCTTAAGGCTTGCTCTGTAGTCCCAGGATAGCCCATATGTTCCATTCCATCTTGCAGATGGAGGTCCGAGCAGAGCCTTTGACTCATTGCCCTTGAACACTGTGACTAGGGACTGTCACTGTCAGCCACCTAGGCCAGCAGACCGGGCTAGCGTTCCTATTCTGTACTGTCCTCGGTCCAGAGGCCAGCAGGGCCTCGTTGGCAGTGGGTACATTGGAAAGGGGGTGGGAGGCAGGCAGGCAGAGATGGGAGGGGAAGGAGAGGAAGGCTCTTGGTGGCTGTGAGGTGGACCTGGACCTACCTTCTTGGACTTCCTCTGTGAAACAGCACCAGGGGAGAAGAGAGGGAGGGAGGAGAGAGAATGAGTGAGTGGAAGGCAGTGTGGGAGACAGTGCGGGGGGGGGGGGGGGGATATGACAGGTGAGAGGTGGGGTGAGTTACACGGCACCCTCTTGTTCCTTCTTGGCTAGCTCCTGCACACATACCCACATGGCCACATATGTCATGTGGCATTGAAGTCATGTCACATACCTGGTTCAGGGGCTAAGGAGGGCCACGGAACAAGAGGCAAAACCGCGGGTCAGAGGTCAGAGGTCAGAGAAGGGATCCAGGTTAAAAGGAAACAGCCGGTCACCGAGGGGTGGGATACGTGCAGGAAGCGAGCAAGATACTGTCAGAGTTAGCTGCAGTCCTGCCACCCTTGAGCCCACAACCCAGATTCTGGGGCCCTCTCAGAACTGGGGGAGAGGGGGGGCTGAGGAGAACCAGACTCACCCCCAACATGTCCTTCCTCACAAGTGGGGACCCTGAGATAAGAGTTGGGAGTCTGCCTCTGGCTTTTGTTGCAGCGTCTCAGTTGGTGCCTTCCTCGTCTACCCACCTCCTGTCTGCCCTCAGCCAGGACCAGCCTAGAGCTGCAGCCCACTTGGAGGCTCTGGTACCCAAGGGGAGCAGAACCGAGGCCTGCTCCAAACACCTCTTTTCTTGCCATCCCACAGCTGGGTGCAAAAGACCTTTCCTTGGGCCTCTGCCTTGTAGCCCCTAAAGAGGGTTGGGGTGGGGCCTGTGATTGGGTTGATGGGGGATACAGGCTAGGGAGATTAACTCGGGAGGAGGCCTGTCTTCCCATCAGGTCCTGAAGCAGGGCCTCTGGCTACTCCTGCATCTCTCCCTAGTGACCTGAACTCTTCGGACATTTGGACTAGTGGATCTAGCAAAGGTCTTAGTCACCACCATGGCCTTTCACAGGCTTCTCTGGGGAAGGGGGACTCAGCCTAGCTCAACCACTTTGGTCCTAGGCTGCCTTCTCTAGTGTTGGAAGCATCTGACAGAGGTTGGGGCAGCTATGTTGTTTTGGGGGATTTTTGGAGTCCTCATTCTCTTTGGTCAAGCGTTGGCCATAGTTAGTGGGTTATGTGGGGCCACATGGGGGGCTCCTTGGTTGGCTGGCGCCTCCTTGCTTCCCTGCCCTCTTCCCCACACCACATGCCTCCAGCCAGACCCTGGGCTCCACATGGGGACCAGAAGTCCTGTATCCTCATACCTTCCTCCTGGACTTCTGCGGCCGAGGAATGAATGCCAGGGAGTGCAGGGTGGCAGGGAGGAGAGAGGAGAGGATTAGAAAGGAGCACATAGCAGGCCCTTAGAAACAGGGGCTGACGTCACAACTCTATAAGAGGGAAGGTCACACCAAGTTCATCATTAGGGCACAGGACAAGGGCAAATGGGGGTCAAATCCTAAGCCAACTTACCTTCTTCCTGGGCCTCCTCTGAGAGTGAGAAAAGATGACAGAGAGATGGCATGTAGGAGAGAGAACGAACAAGGACAGACATTAGGAACAGGGCCTTCCTTGTGCTCTCTTGGGCTCAGCATGATGAGCAGGCCAGATTCCCATGCTTGGCCTACAGCAGCTAACCACAGTGAGCAGGGGCCCTCGAGCATCAGCCACTGTTGTCCCAGCCGGGGCCCTGAGCCTCTACCTTCCTCTGAACCCTACATCCCATGTCCAGGTGTTTGTGATGCTGCTCTACAGGATATGGAAGCGAGGACCGGGGACAACGTCCAGGCATTTTGGGGGAAACTCCATGTGCTCAGACCGTTTCTGACCCAGGAGATCCCATCTAGCTATCAGGATTAAAGGTTGGTGTCAAGGGGCTTTGAGGAAATAAGACCCTCTGGCCAACCCTAGGAAAGGGCAGCCCCTGGGGCCACATCTCACTCAGAAACCAGCCTTTTTATCTTCTGGCAGCAAAATGTTTGCTCAGGTTGTTAAGGTAGCAGATATTTTCAAAATATTTTGAAAACAGGCAGCCAGCAGCCCTTGCAGGACGGCCTGTCTGGTGAGCTGCGTGAAGCCTCCCTAAGCTGAGCAGGTGCCAGGGGCAGACAGCTCGTCAGGCCTGGGAACCGCTGTGCCGGGCTGCTCCCAGGTGCACCGGGACTCAGCGCTTTGCCCGCCCACACCTGCCCAGGCACGACAGAGCCAGGGAGGGGTCTCCGGCAGCCCAAAGGTACAGTGAAGAAGAGATGCTAAGAGAGACAGAGACAAAGGGATAAGGACAGAAACAGAGAAGTGGAGAAAGATGAAGAGACAGAGACAGAGATAGAGAGACAAGGACAGAGAAAGGCAGGGATAGAGACAGAGATACAGAGACAGAGAAGGAGACAGAGAGACAGATAGGGAGACTAGATGAGAAACTACAGTGACTCTGAGGGGTTACAGTGCATGGGCCAAGACCCTTGTTATTAAGGAATGAGAGTTTTAATGGCCAGAACACATCCCACTTCGCATACCATGGACACAGTGACCAAAGAACATGTGTGAGGGGTTAATGAGTGTCTATTAATCAGTTGAAGGGATAGAGGATTAATAGTTTAATTAATGATCAAACCATTGACCATTAATTAAATAATGACATTATTAATCATTAATAGAGCTAATGATGAGTGATGATGGTTAATGTTGCATTAATGATGAGGGAAGTAGACAGTTAATTGTCAGCTCAGGGAGGATCCCCAAAGGCCTTCCCAAGGATGGGCATTGAGAGGCCTGTGGCTTCCTGAGTTACCTTCCTCTTCGTATTGTTCTGCATTAGAATAGAACAAAAGAAAGGAGCCCAGTTAGCAGAGATGGGACTGGCGATGGTGAGGCCATTGAAGGACCAGCCTGTTCTGCCCCTGCATAGTTGGGTGCTTCTACTGGCTAGGGATCAGGTCGGAGATCTTCAGCCCAAAGTGGCTGAGTGGTAGCTTAGGGAGATGGCCAGTCAAAGTGCTTGCCATACGAGCATGAGGACTTGAGTAGGATCCCTGGGTTCAAATAAAAAGCCAAGTATGGTTACACACTCCTGTAATCTCAGTGCTGAGGAGGCAGAGACAGGAGGATCCCCAAGGCTTGATGGGCAGCCAGTTTAGGCTAATCATCAAGCTCCAGGTTCAGCCCCCCAATCCCTGTCTCAAAAAACAAGGTGGACAGCTTCTGAAAAATGACATCCAAGGTTGACCTCTGGCCTGCACCTACAGACACATGTGTAGCACACCTGTGTACACATACACACACACAGACTTTGTGGCCTTATAAGGGAAAATGTCTCAGCCACAAGGGTGACATAGGACGTCATTAGATGTCATGTTCAGTATGGCCATGTGGGTAACCAAAGGTGACAAGGACAGAGAGGCTGCCTCTTGAGTCCTCAGGGCATCCCAGACATGCAGGTATACAGGTTGGGGTAGGTCAAGGTGTGAACACCACAGAAAAAGGTGTATGCCAGAGGTTCAAGACAATTTGGGAGAGGGATATCTCTGAAGCCCAGTGACTGATCTAGCTGGTCTGGGACTCTTGGGCAAGGGGTCCCCACGAGATGAGTGCTGTCAATAGTCAAAGCCCCTCCCCCACCGAGGGTGACTCTTCTGTCTAGAGATGGAAGTAAAGAGAGAGAAAATAGAGAAGACACTTACCCTCGACTTGTTCACTGTCACGGTGGTGGTGGTGGTGGTGGGGGTAGGGGGAGAGAGAGAGGGGAAAAGTGAGGTGAGCTCGAGCTGCTGACCTGGGACAGACATCTGTAGGCTACCATCCCACCAGGAAGAGAGGCGACCATACAGCAGGGTACTCACGTTTCCTCGTCAGACATAGTGGCGGTGGGTTGTGTCTGGAGAGGGAATGACAACGAGGACAGTTAGCAATTGCCTTCGATTAGAAGCCTCACCAGGGGGCAGGCTCTCAGAGACTGGGGCCTAGAGGGGATGTATATGGACTGCAGTTGAGGGCTACGTCTTGGTCCCCCTGATTGGCCCTTCTCTCCCTGACTCTGATCCCCTTTCTTCCTTCTCTGGCTCCAGCCTGGAGCTTTGACTCCATAACTGACTGGCTGTTGAAAGGTTATTGTGTACATCCCACCCTGGACAGATGTCCCCTCTACAGTACTTTCATGGAAAGCCATCCAAAATGCAGAGACTTTCTCAGGTCAGGGGTAAGAGCTACAGGACCCTCTGGACCTGGGGACACCCTCCTGGTCTGAATAGATGGCCTCTGGCTAGGGAATCACCCCAAGATGGCTGAGTCCAGCTCCAAACGTACAGACGTTCTCTGTCTGCCGGCTCTTCTTCCTTGAATGAGCCCAAACCTCACACTGTGCCTCATGTCCAGATTCCTTTTGGGATACCCCAGGTCCTCTTTCGTGTTCTCTGAAACCCTCTAAGGTAACCCCTTCAAATCACGGAGCCCATAAGCATTCGGTCTCTTTGTCTCCTTGCTCCTGAAATACATGGAGACTGAACTCGCCAGGGTGGGTCTGAGAAACTTCTCTGTGGGAAGCCTGAGTTTGGTACACACGTGCTGAGCAAACTGAGCGCCTCGGATCTCCTAGCACTCCATCTGGGACTGGATGTACATGCTCAGGTACGGTGGCTACCAGGACAGAGAAGTTGATGGTTCCTGTGAACTGGCCACTGTACATGCCTGCAGTGCCCGGGGCCTGGGAACCTTCAGAGAACTGTATCAGAATGTTGACTCAAGGGCTGACCAACAAAGTTCATAACAACACAGCACAGCTGACTTGAAGACAATAGCTCTGGTGTCCCCAGGGAGCAAATACAAGAAAACGGTTGTTCGGGGGGCTAAAAATGCACCAGCAGCTTGATGCTAAGGTGGGAGCTCTTTCTAAGCCCTGTTGATAACATTAGCTTTCCCAGAACTACTAAAACTTCCTGCAAAATTAACCCACAGATACCGGGGAGGCTAGGCCAAGCACCAGGTTCAGCCCTGCCTCATCCCTAAGCCTCTGTGTGAGAGTCCATCAACCATAAATAAGCTACTCAGCCAGAGCTGCCCAACCTGCTCATTCTGCTCTGAACCCTACCAGTCCTTCTAACTCCTCCTTTACTGCCCTCTGTACCCCCCACCCAGGGACACTCTGTGGGGTGGGAAGGTCAGTGGGGTGGAGCAGTGGCGTTGTGACCATACCCTCCTTTTGCCCACCTCTGGTTTCCATTGGACTCACACACCTGTCAGCAGCAGAGGGAGGGGGTAGTGGGGGGTGTGCATTTATAAGGAGCCAGTGGCAGCTGAAGTGTCCAAAAATAGGCATCAAAATTAGCAAGACTCCTCTGTCCTGAAACCCAAGAAGGCAGGGGGTAGGGTTCTGAGAGCAACCCAGCCATCTTGGCTCCCCTCCTGGCTCCTGCAGGCATCCAGCAAGAGCTGCCTTGCATCCTTCCAAAGTGAGGTAGCAATGGTCCTCATTCCAGGTTGGGAAACCGAGGCTCCTGGTCCTCTGTAGAGCTCCCTAAGGCCCACTTGAGCAGATCTGGGTCTCTCTACCCTTGTTTCAACATCCCTGTAAGTTGGGGAGAGGCAGAGGTGGGGTAGCAGGGATGGGACAGGGATGGCCAATCAACAACTGAGAGAGAAAGCAGTTGTCCTGTGGAAAGCTCTGGCCTTAAAAGGGGTTTATGAAAATAGCCTGTGAGGTCAGGTTCCTTGGGGGCACATGCCAACCTCCGCTCCTTCAAAGGTAACAAAGCTAGAAAAGGGCAGGAGGCCCTGCCACTCACTTGCTATGGGACCCTGATCACTTCCGGTCTTGGACTCAGTACCCTCTGACCAACCTTGTCTGGTTCCATCTCCTCCAAAGATTCCCAAGGACTTCTAGAAAGCTCACACTCAGGAAGTTAGAGTTCTCAACCTGGAGATTTCAGAAAGGCTGGCGCCTGGAGGACTAGGGTCTCTTGGGACCACCTATTTTCCCAGCCTTAAGCAAGATCAGATATGACCTTCCTGCTTAGGACCAGTCCCTCCCATTCCCTCTGTCCTGCTTCAGCTTGGCGCCTGTCTATCCTTGATCTGAACCTAAAGGATCTGCCCCAGGGGCCCCCAGATACCTCTCCCTTTGAGCACGTTCCTAGGGTGACCTGAGATAAGACCATATCTACAAAATGAGAAAAGTAGCTTCTCCCAGAGCCCTAGGCTCCAATGAGATGAGTTGAAATTCCATTCCTTCCCTAAGATCACTCTTACACAGCCCCAGAGGGGCTTCCACCCAGCTGCAGCACAGCAGGCGGTCCTGGAGCTCTGGTTAATGTCCCTGGGTGGATCTTTATCTCACCTCTGCACTTCTCCCTAGATCCTACCTTAGGAGGGCTCCTTATTCCTGAGGCCCCCAGAATCCCCTCCTCCTCTCTCCTCCCATGCCCCCGCTTTTTTTTTATTTATCTGGTTTGTCACCAGTTCGTCTCTGCCATTCCAAGGCTCAGCCACCATGCCTCTAGTCATCAATAACTAACACAACATGAGGCCCAGGACCCGTTTGAGTGGCCCTTAGATATTGGGTACCCAAACCCTAGCACAGTCACCCCCTAGGCAGGCTGCTCACATCCGTACCCACCTGCAGGGGACCCTGAGAAAGGCTGAGGGCTCTCTGTGGACAGGACCAGCAGCAGGCACGGTCCTACAGCCTCACCCCTTCGTGTTATAGTGACATCTGATCTTCCCTGGCAGCCCATTGGCCAGCAGATGGGTGGCTGGGGCATGGGGCATGGGGAGGGGGAGGGTGTGCCCAAGCAGGCCCCCTGACCAAGTATAGGAATGCCCCAGAGGGGGAGGCCCAAGGAGGCCAGGATGGAGGAGACATGCCTGGAGGAGGAGGAGGCAAAGTCCCCAACTGTCCTAGAAAGGTGTCAGTTGCTATTTTTACCTACCCCCCCCCCCCCAGCCACGGGCACATGTTTGATGGGCTGAAGGAGGGAGGAGGAATGGATTAGGTGGAGCCAAAGGCTGGTCTTGAGCCAGGCTGGTATTGGGGAGTGGTCATCAGATCCTGGGTTTCAAACTCCTTGGCTCCCTGTTCCTCTGCCCAAGGTGGCTTGTAGGAGTAGGTATTTTGCTCAAGATAGGGGTCTAACTCCTTGTGGCACCCCTGTAGCTCTGCCCTACATCTCTGTCATAGAGACAGCTGAAGACACTCATAGAATGAAGGACCTTGGATCCTTGACCTGTATCGCACGAAACCCTTTACAGGCCAGGCTTACTTTTTCAAGTGGATATCATTGGAACACATAGCATGAGAAAAACAAGAGAAATGATGACCTAAACCCTGTGGTGGTTGTCCATCTTCCCCAATGACTGGGGAAGGCTGGGTCATGTTTAGGCCTGTTATTGGTCTCAGAGTTCCCTACTAAGTTCTGGAGACCTGGGCCCTGCTGGGCTCTGAGCAGGCCTGGCCATGTGCCTGGCCTTTCTTTCCTCAAGACTCCAGGGGGCACCATCCAACCATGGACACCTCTCCTGGGCCTTGTGTGCCTGCATAGCCCTGCCTCTAGGGAAATCAAAGTACCAATTAGCAAGAGACCAACCTAGCACTTCCCACTCACTCCCTCAACCCTCGCAGACCCTACGGGTTGGACATGGCTGCTAGAGCCCATAGATCTGTCCAGTTCAGGGAAAAAGCCAATGTGAAGTATAAATGGTAGATGAACCCTGGGGGACAGAGACAGGGCTCCTGTCCTTTGGTCTTCTAGGGTTAGAGACGTCAGGATGACCAGCAGGAGGCTCACAGTAAATATCCCAGTCTCAGCTGGATCTTAAAATTTCTGGAAGGTTGCGACTGACCCACCAACCACTTCCTACTTGCCATAAAGTGGCAGAAACACACAAGACCCACGTTTGGTCAAAAGCAGGGTGGAGTCAGTCTTCTAGCTTGCTGGCTCATAAAACAGGCTTCTCTCCTGCTCTCCTCTCCTCCAAGCACCTGTCCCTTAGAGACCCCTCAAAGCTGGAGTTGTTGGGCTACCCCAACCTTCCTGGCCAGAGCCTATGCTTCCCTCCACATCTATCCATGTCCTTGGATAGACAGGGTTCAGTGAGCTCCAAATCATGGATACCCAGCTCACTCTAGCCTTGGGAGTCATGTAGAGTTTATGAAGCCCCACACTGGTGCCAAGGGGACTCTAAATCTCTTCTGTGCTAAGGCCAGCCTCCCTTTCATCTGGCTTTACTGAGACCAAGCACATCTCTCAGCTGATTGACACAGAGAGCAGGCATGAGTGATCTGTGTAGTTATTGAACCCCTGCATCCAGAGGCTCTTGTCTGAGAGGAATGGGGGTCCTTAGAGGTCTATAGGTGGGTATGCTACTATCTCTGTAATGGCTCCTTATGGCCAGCAGAGGAGGGTGGCAGCCACTTCAGAAGCCTTTGGCAAGCACTCTCAGTGAGGTCAGAGAGACAGGGCAGGTCTTATTTTGGGTAACAGTCATCTCCTCAGGGGATCAGGCCCAAGGTACAGCAGGACAGCACAGAGTGGGCATTGCTGGACCAGCTGCGGCCGGCCACTAAAGATTTGAGCAGGTAACACATGCCAGGTAATATACAACAGGTCCTACTTGGCTTGGCGGGGAGAGAAGACAGAGCAAAAGGCTCTGTGGGGATCTGGGAGAGGATTGGAGACCCTGGTGGAGGTGGGGGACAAAGTCTGTTGGATGGGGGCTGGACTTCTACCCAGGAGACTGAGAAGCAGTGGAGTTGGAGGCTTTGCAGAGTGGTTGTGGAGGACCCCTCAAAGTTGATGTATGCAGAACCGAGCCCAGAGGACAGAGGAGGCTGAGAAGGGCCTGTGTCTTGGCTCCATTAGCCAATATGAGTGACTCCTAGGATAGTGGGGTGCTCAGAGGCCATTCAGTCTGGGTGCTAAGCAGTCTGGGATTGGAAGAACCCCTGGACCCTGAGCCTTACCCAGCTCCCCTAGTTGACCCACTGTGACTAGCTCTGCCAAGCTCAAGATAGGATTGGCTGACGCGGCACTTGGGACTCGGCCGTTATGATCTGGGCAGCAGCTGCCTCCACGCATGACAGTTTCTCCTGGTTCTAAAAGCTCAGATTGGCTCTACAGGTATTAGGACACTTCCTGTGTCCATGGGACTTCACTCTGAGCAGGGCCTGGAGGAAGAAGCAGCAGCTTTTGGGCCCCTCAGGAGTCAGGCAGAGAGAGGGAAGGGCAGTGTCCTAGTGTCATTGGCAAAGTGGCCAGTGTTATAGCAGGAGATAGACTCCATACCTGAGACCCAAGCAAGATTTAGTGGAGTTGTACTTAGAGGGCACAACTTGCACTCTCCTCTTGAGGCCCAAGAGCGAGGCTGGGCAAGACAGGGGAACGGGGTGCAATAAACACTTTTCCCTCAGCCACTTGACATGCCCATTCCGGTCCTATGCTAGTGTCTTGCTCCCTGTCCCCTTAAGGACCTTGAAACAGCTTCTGCTTGCTGCCCTTGGCTACCACCTCATTTGAGTAGGAAGGGCAGGGAGTATCCTGTGTTCCGGGAGAAGCTCCTGGTTGAGCAAAGTAGGGCTCTATGACGGTGAGGCTGTGAGCAGGAATGGGGTCATCCACCTGTACGCTTCAGCAGCTCTGTCTGCTGAGCTTTAATAGTCCAGAGCTATGTGTTCCCACCAGTGGAATTTGAAGCTTTCAGAAAGTCACGATCCTGAATGTCTAGGTGGATGTCAGTCAAGCTTAGACCATCACCAGTCAAAGATCTACAGATTCTAGAAGCAACAGGGCTCAGCATCAGGCCAAGGGGCGGGCCTGTGAGGGGAAGGAGCCCCGAGGACAATGTCTCATAGCTCAACTGCCATTCACATACTTGTTCAGCCACTATACATTCACTCATCCTCACAATCAGCTCTCACATTTGCTACTTCCTTCCTTTCTTTATCACCATTTTCTACTCACCCACCTACTATTTACTCATCCACCCATCCGTCCATCCATCCATTCAACTACTTACCCATCAACATATCCACTATTTACCCATCCACCTGTCACTATTCATCTACCCACCCATTATCCATTCACTTTTCCATCTATCCATCCATTTACCCAGCCAACCAGCTAGCCACTCACGTATCTATTTCTCTATCTACCCATCAATGATCTATCCTTCCACCTACACACTCACCTATCCATCCATTTATCTATCTACTTATGTTCTGTCCATCAATCCATCCACTTACCCATAAGCCCACCCACTCATTCTTCTGTCACCTATCACCCACCTGTCTATTCATCTATTACCCACCCATTCACCTACCTAATAATCCATCAATCATTCATCCTTCCACTCCTACTTATCCATTTATTTATCACCTATATACCTATCTATCTGTCCATCCATCCATCCACCCATCCATCCATCCATTAGCTACCCAACAACCTAACTGCCTATCCATTCAACAATCCTTCCATCCATCTGTTCACCCATTACACCATCAAAAAGTACCCTCTCGGTACTAAGATGGGGACTGCCTGGTGGCAGTACTTGTCCTTAGTGCACACTACTAGGAACAGACTGAAATTCTCTCATTCAGGTACTAGGAAGTTTATTTTTATCCAGGCAAGGAGTGTCACCAATGTTCTGGAAGAGGAGTAAGCCAAATCTATTGTTGATACCCCAACTTGGGTCACCCCATACCTAAGATCCTGGAGCATAACATACTGCAAGGCCATAGGACAAGACAGAGTGGTCACCCACAGAGCTGGTATATGCTATGCAGTGTGAGGTGGCCAACAGATGTGGCACGTTCTGTTCTGACCTTGTTCCCTGTTAGTAAGTACAGGAGAGCCAGTGCATGGGAACACTCAAAGTACTTTATTACACAAAACAAGGGGTCTGCAAATAGGGAAGGGCAAGACTCAGAGTCCTGAGCATTTAGCATGGAGACAGGTACCCCTTGGATCTGGTTGGGATGCTGGCCTTCTCTCCTCCATCCTTCCTTGGGAGCTCTTGGCTCCTCTAGGGAGTGGTCCCTTTTGCTGATGGTGAGAGGCAGCATTGGTGGGGGCGGGGTCTGGTCAAATGATGAGAGGCATAGAAGATGGAGGGTCCAGGAGCAGGAGAGGGAAGTGGCAGCTGGGTTGTTGGAGGCACGAGAGCAGGCCAGACTGGCAACGGGAAGCAACTTCTTGGTCAGGGCTGGGAGTGGCATCTGACTGGAGTCTCTCCTGGGAACACAGGCAAGGGTACAGGATGCATTAGGCTGGGGTTGAAGGAGAGGCATGGCCTGCCCCTCTCCTAGTGGCCATCAGACCTCACCATACCCCTTCTTATCTGGGGAAGCTCCTGCTTACTGTGGTCAGTCACCTGGGAGACCTGCTCTCAGGATAAACTCTATTCTGGGCCTAGGCTGGTTCAGAAGGGAATACTGACCACCCACTGAGGCAGCCCCCTTGAACCAAACCCAAAGTTGCCCAGTTCTCAAATCCCAGTTTTCCAAAGGTTACCCAGAAGCTGGGAGCAAGTATGGGAAGAGCCCTCCAGCCCCCTTGCCAGTGTTTGCTCCTGCTTCAGCAAAGCCAGCTCTGACTGCAGCAACCATAGGCCTCCTTCGCCCCAAACCAGATGGCCTCCAGTGCAGCCCAGATGCCATTTGTCAATGTCCTTGCAAACACGTGGCGCCCAGAAACCAAGACAGGCAGCTTGGCCAGGACCACCCTTGGCAGGAGGGCTGTGGGGATATCTCATTCAGCGGAGCTCAGCGAAAACTGCTCCCATCTTCCGGCCAATCTACCTCTAAGGCTACAGCCTCAGCTTGCCTGAGCCTTTTGGGTGCCACCCCTCACCACTGTCTCAAAGCACACGGACGCGCCTGTGGTCAGGCTAGCGACGGAATGGCGCCCCTCACGTGTCTACAGGCACCCTGCCCTCCACCACGGTCCGGCAGCTGGCCAGGCACAGACAGTTTGCTTGTAGTTCATCAGTGGGTCTCTGTTCCCATCCTGCACTGCTCTAGGACTGGGCCCAAGCTGGGTACTTGTAGGTAAGGCCAGCTTTGTGCTGGGCTATCATAGAGGACAGAGCCCTGAAGGCAGGCAGGTTCTAGCCCTTGTCACCCACCAAGTGACCTGGAGCCACTGTAAGTTCACCTCCACAGCAGAGTGTGATGAAGCCACCCACAGTGACTGACGCATAAGGTTAGAAGGTACTTTGCAGTTTTGGGGAGCCTGGGAAGTAGGCTTCTAGTAGCTGAGTCTGCACATTTTCCCACTTCCTCAATACAACTAGGAAAACACCCAGCCCCTCCTGTGGGCAGGGGAGGGGGCCCAGCGTGACCACTGCTTCTCCCCTCTACCCCAGACCAGGGATGCTTATTTCAGTCGTGTCGATGCCCCCGGCAGCAGGTAGCCCGAGACCCGAGGCCCCCCCTGGGGCCCCACCACCCCTGCTGCCCAAACCCGGAAAAGACAACCAGAGACTTCAGAAGCTACTAAGAAAAGCTGCTCGGAAGAAGATGCTGGGAACGACCGCCACCTCACCTGGGGCCTTCCGTACCTCCCTGTCCCCTGTGAGTGAGGCCAGTCATGACCTGGAGACCACAGTCCAACGTCCTGCTGAAGCCCCTCACGTGGTGGTCCCCCTACCCCGCTCCCCACATACCCCCATTATTCACCACGTGGCCTCACCCCTGCAGAAGTCCACTTTCTCTTTCAGCCTTCCTCAGCAAAGGTCTCTGGCAACTCATTTCAAGGCACCTCCTAGGCTTGAACCCCCAGCCCCAGAAACTGCCTGGCCCCGCAGTGGCTTTGCCCATGTATCTGCCCCTATAGCGGGTGGTACCCACATCACCCAAGTTCATATCCGGCTGTCATCGTCCTTGCATACCGGGACTTCTGAGTCCCCCAGGATGGGCCTGGATGGGGATAAAAGCCCGTGTACTTCCAGCACCCAGCCTCTCATCCCAGTAGCACATATTCGCCCACTGCCCACTGGGGTGCAAGCAGTCAGTCCTGGGCCTGAGGAGCCCCCTGTAACAAAACCACCACCCAGCTTTCAGGCCTCAATGTCTAGAGAGGCTGGCGCTAGGGTGGTGGTGCCCATAGCCCCTACCTACCGCTCATCTGGACCCTCACCTCATAGCCCAGCTCCTGCAGCTCCTGAAGAAGCACACCTAGAGGAGCTGCCCACAGCAAGGCTTGCTATGGGGCCTAAGCCTGCCTCCAACCTCCCAGAAGCCTTGGGCCCCTCAGGCCTCCACCCATGCCCTGTTCCCAAAGTTGCACCCAAGCCCTGCCTTAGCGGCTGGACACGCCTAAAGAAGCAGCTGATGGAGGAGGCCGAGGAGCCTGCATTTCCAGAGCCAGAGCTGAGCTTGGAGCCCACGCAGCCAGAGGCGCCAGCCCCTGTGTGCCCACAGCCCCCTGCCTCCAGGGCCTCTAGGATGTGGGATGCAGTGCTGTATCGCATGTCACTGGCTGAGTCCCGTAGAGGCCACCCTGTGGGGCCTGGAGATGGGGGACACCCCCTGGCCTGCCTCAGCCGCCTGCCTTTTCTGTGCCGACCTCGCTTCAATGCCCGGAAGCTACAGGAGGCTGTCCGGCCCCCTCCGACCCTGCATCCCATCCTGGAGCTGCATTCCCAGCCCAAGAACTTCAACCGGACAGCAGCAGGTTGGAGGCTCCAGTGATATAGCCAGAGTGGTCTCTGGGACTCTGGACTGGGGTGGACAGAGACTGACTGAGGCTGAGGATGCAGAGAGAGGGCCTCAGTCCTCACAAGGGAACACAATGGGTCCGGATGGTACGTGGCCATGGCAGCTGGCTACTGGCCGCTAAAAGGAGCCTATTGGATAGACACAGATGAGTTGGTGGGAGCAGAAATGACAAGTGAGAGAGGTGGATGAAGCCAGGAGCATGTGGGTGGAGGCCATTTGAAAGTGTGGAGGAGAATGCAAGTTGGAGAATGTTCATGGATGGTGGGAGCCTGACCTCAGGACCAGAGTTCATGGAGGGCTCTAGGTCCAGTGCAAGCTGGTTTGGATGAGGGGTATTCAGAGGTACATAGGACTGGGCAGTGGAGAAAGGATGTTCTGTGATCTCACGTGGGTCTCTTCTGATTTCCTGCCAGTAAGGGCTTACTGGGTAGAATTGCACTGAGGGCAGGGCTTAGTGCAAATCACAACCAAGTTTCAGCAGTTGGGGAAGGACAGGTCAAGCCAGAGGGCTATGAAGAGGCAGGGGCCAGGCACTAGAAGGACCCCACCCAAGATCTGCCTACATCAGCTGTGAGAAGAGGGACCCAAAGGAATCAGAAGAGGCTTCCCGCCACAGCTACCATAACAGGATTCAGCAGGGGCTGGGCTAGCAGTCCTACCTCGGATAGGATGGGTACTATGGCTGTGGATAGAGCCACCAATAAATGTATGTATACTCACACAGGTATCACCTCTGTGTTCTCCATGGGATGGGGAGAGCAGCAGAGTCCCCAGGGGCCTTCAGCTGAGCGCAAGCCAAGCTCCTACCTCCTTTAATGGATGTATGTGGAAGCTATGCCACATTCATTCCCCAGGGCCAGGCCACACTATGATGAGCCCCACTGGATATGGTAGGAGTTCCTAAATGGAGTTTTGAGTCTCCTATGGACAATACTGATCCTGCTTAAGGGGATAGAATTCCAGGTTTCAGAGAGCCAGGAAGACAGCTGGTAGCCAGACAGAAGACATGGCAACTCTAAGGCCAGGTCTTCAGGCCTCAAGCCCTGAGATATGGCCCATCCATGCCAGTATATTCCCAGGAGGACCCATTTTGTCATGCTCTGGTCCTTTGACTCACCAAGATACACACACGATCTATGGTGCCGAGCCTTCATCCACAAGCACTTTCTCATATTTCCCATGTCCAGTGGCCACGAACTTGTATCTCTTTCCAGATGGGGTGCTCTGTTAGGTGAGACTAAGTGTCAAGGAGATAGCTATAGGAAGGGGATGCTGCTGCCTCCAGGAAGTCTTTGAGGATGGGATGCAGTAGCAGCCATCTTTGTTCACTACTAGCCTGCGCCCAGCACATAGAGACCTTCCTACCTTGATGGTGGATGAGATCTTGGAGCCTCCTTTCTGCTCCCACAGGCTTTTCTTGCTCATGTCTCCAGCTACAATATCCTAGGGGCAGACACAGGGCAGGGTCTGTCATAGGACAGATACTGGCCAAGGAGCCTTCTCTTCTGCCTGGTGCTGGAAGGTGGAGGACCTACCCACATCACTTTTGGCAGGGAGGAAAGGAGAGTCATACTGCCCATTTATCAGGACAACATGGATTTTTTTCTTGAGTCCCAAATCTTATCCCATCCACACTTCACCTTGGCTATCCCAGATTTGCTTTTCCAAGGGACGCACCCCCAATGATGGCTAATTTCCCATGCTCAGCCTTCCCAGTTTGGCCTGCTTGGGGAGGAATCCTACCTGGCAGGAGGGTGTCTTGGAAGCAGACTGAGTCTGTACCTCTCCTGTCTCCCAACGAGTCTTGGTACTGGCTACAGCCATACTGGGCAGCTCTATGGAAGGCTGTCGGGATAGCTTGGGAGTTCGGCCAGCAGACTGCAGAGGAGACAGAGCCCCCAGAGAGTCATCATGGTGGGCATGGGCAGCCCTTGTTCACCTTTGCGTTTGCTGGAGGTAGCGATTCTAAACAGATGCACTATCCTTCATTTGGTGCCCCATGAGCTACCACCCCCAGTTCTGAAGAACACGGGAGGCACAGTGTCATGCGGGTTCTGCCTCATGCTACACATCTTGGGGCTGGAAGAGCATTAATTTGATGGAGAATATGGGTTAGATGGAGAAGATTTTTGGTGTGATGGAGGAATACCTGAAGAAAGGGTGTTGGTTGATTAGAAGGATGTGGGTTTGATGGAGGAGGACTCACAATGGAATAGAGGAAGAGTATATAGAGGAATGTTGCCTGAATAGAGAGACACTGATTGGTTGGAGGGGTACTAGTTAGAGAGATACTGATTGGATGGAGGGGGTGTTGGTTAGGTAGAGGGGTATAAAATGAAGAACAGTGCTGATGGAGGGGGTATAGGTTAGATGGAGGGATGTTGGTTAAGTAAGTGGGCTTTGTTAGACTGAGGGAGTGCTGTTGTATGGTGGGAGGGGTACTGGTTGAATGGGGTGTGTGACAGGACAGAGGCATGCCTGTTTACTGTAATGTGAGAGACCTAGGGTTGATGGAAGATACAATGGGAGTTAATAAAAGGACACTGCTTGAGTAGAGAGGGGTATGATGGGATGGAGAGAGTAGCTTAGGTGGATGGGCATCAGAGGAATGGATGGTGGCTTATTCAAGAGGAGGCTTGGCCTCAGAACTGAGCATACTTCACCTCAGTGGCCTGGGTATACTGTTGCAGGCGCTCATCAATTGTGGAAATGGGCAAGGCTGGTTGGGACTTCTTCACACTGTTGCTGGGAGTAGAAGAAAGGATAAGCCTTATGTTCCTTTCCAGTGTCCTCCAAGCCCATCCAGAGCACCACCTCCCCTGATCTTGACCCACAGCCGCTATCCCACCGTGTCTCTGAGAATGCTAGAAAGCAAGCAGACATACCTCTTCTTTATGGAGCGATTCAGGGACTCCGTCCTATCAGCCAGCTGTGGAGGGTGCACAGAGGTGTGGGTCATGGAAAGCCACCCAAAACCCATGTTCTATCCCCTAGTGGGTCTACCCACTGACCCAACCACACTTCTGTATCACAGGGGGTTGCCAGGGTAGCAGGGGATGAGGAGAACATGAGCAGTAGACACAAGCAGGGAGAAAGGGGATGCTCAGGCTTCACCTACTTTGGTTGTGGGGCTTAGAGGAGGTGAACTCAGTTCAACAGTCCCTTCCAAGGCCAAAGGGCTGGGGGTCCTGGCCTGATGACTTGTTAGGTGCTAGGGATAAGAAACACAGGCAGCTTAGATGACCCCTCCCTGCACCTTCCTGCCCCACCCAGGGCCTGTCGGAGCAGCGGTCTTCCCCTCTGGGGCCTCAGGCCTGGTCTGGCCCTGACATGCTCCAACTCTAGAATCCCCGACTGCAGGGAAGAGTCTCTTGGTCATGGAAGAGGAACTTGCCCAGAGGGTCACCAGCTTCACCTCCCTCCAAGAATGTGTCCTGGAAGGACTCAAGTACAGTGTTGGGAGTGATGTCTTCTAGGCCAGTCTTTGAGACCACAACACTCATGGAATATCACAGCCCCAGCCCCTGGGGAAGCCCTCACCTCTTACCTCTTCTGCCTCCCCAGAACTTCCAACAGCATCCTCTGGATTGGGCTCCCCCTGGCTCAGGTTTAACTCCTCCAGGTGGACTTTGGTTTCGTAAGCCCTGTGGGAGAAGAGGGAGACAAAGTCAATTGTAGAGGACCATTTGTTGCTTGGTTCTAGACTACTTCCAGTTCCGAGCCTCAGGTGTGTCATCTGTAAAATGGGGGAAGTCCAATGAGTTGGTGCACAGGGCTCTTAAGAACCCAGCGACTAAAAAACATTTTTTTTTTTTACATTTATTTATTTAAAGAGACAGGGTTGGTTCAGAGGACAACTTGAGGGGGTCAGAGTTCTCCCTCCTCCATGTGGGTCCTGGGCTGCTAACTCAGGGTTTTAGGCTCAGGTCCAGCCAGAGCACTTTTCTAGAAGGATATGTAGGGCTTTGTTGAAAAGCCCTGTCCTAGGGCCTCTGTGCCGAGAGGCTCTAGAAGGTCCCTTTGAAGACATTAGCTATTGCCCACTCCTCATTGTATAGGGCCACCCAAGTACTGAAGCTCGATGCCTCCCGTAGTTCCTCTATCTGGACAAGCCCAGCTTCTGGGAGCTTTTGCCCTGCCCATGTATGGGCAAATGGGTCAGCAGAACATAACATTGAGGAGAGGATATTGGGGGCCCAGGCCCAGAGTGTTTGGGGGTGCTGGGTCAGCGGGTGGAAGAAACTAGGGAAGGGACTGCATTTCTGAGGCGAGGGGCCTTGGGAGGGGCAGCTAGCCAGTGGGCAGCCGGGCGTGACTCTGCATTTGAGTGAGTGGTTCTGAACCTGGAGGAGAAGATAGTAAATTCTTGTATTTTCCATTATGTCAGGCCCCTTGGTGTATGCGCCAGCCAAAACCCAAACCCACCGCCCAAGGTGGGCTGGGGCTGGAGCCAGCAGCAGCCACACAGAGGGGCCATTCAAGAGCTGGCGGCGGCGCGAGGGCTAGGCAGCCAGGCGGGTTTGAGGGTAGGGTGGAGGCTGCAGCACGGAGCAATGCTGGAAGATCAAAAGTGCCCCCTGCTGTTGAGGAGGAGAAGGGAGTGAGCTGAGAGCAGCCCTCTCAAGCAGGGCTGTAGCTGCCTGCCTAGAAACCCAGAATGTGCACAAAGCACCCAGGCACATTGGGGGAAATCGAGGCTGGTGATGGGCAGACCCAGGATAGCTGTCAGTGGACAGGCTCAGAACCAGGGCCCCAGAAAAACAGGGTTTTTGGAATGCAGAGGATGGTTGAAACTGGAGTACATTAAATAAGAAAGAGCTGAGCTGAGCAGTTGCTCTTGCTGGCCTGGGGCCTTGGAGGGGCCAGGAAGGGGGCCGGATCACTTGAGAAGACAGCTTAGCCTTGGCTCTGGCCCACTCAAGGCAATGGGGCCCTGGCCTCCAATTTTGGAGCTCCTTAGCAGGGCCAGAGACCCTCACTACCCAGGCCTGATGGGAGAGGCAGACTTATCCCCACACCTGGCCCTGAACTGGGGGGAAGGCAAGGTGAGACTTCATCAGCAATCCTTCATCTCCAGACCCAAGGGGGCTGTGGGCCCCCATTCATCCTGATTTAGACAGGCAGACACGTCCACACATCTGGAAAGCGTGTCCCCTGGGCCGTCTCACAGGCACACATCTGGAAGTACCTGCTCCCCTTCGTGGGAATGGAGCTCAGCCAGCCCGGGGAGAGCGGGCGGGCGTGGGCTGCAGCGCCTACATTACGTAAGTGGGCCGCAGCTGTGTGCTGATGTGGCAGCCCCCCACCCCAGTAGGCCACAGCTGGTCAGGATGAGGCCCCCAGCCCTGGGGAACCCAGGAATGCAATGTCTTCATTGCTCTATCCCTGTAGCCCCCTCCCTGGCCATCCTGCCGTTTATCTCCCTTTCCTTCTGCCTCCCTACCCGCTTCACATTTCGGGGGGCTTTTGGGGAAGTGCAGACAGAAAGGAATTGTCCAGGCCCAGGCTGGGGTCAGAGAGAGCCAGCACTCTGCCCAGCCTGGTCCACACTTGACTTGCCTGTCCTCTGCTTGCTTCTCCTCTGGACTCTCACTTTGCGAGGGCTCACTACCCTCTGCAGTCCCCTCGTTCTCCCAGATTTGCTGCCGCTGCTCCGTCTTTTGGGACCAGTCACCAAAACCCTCATCTTCATCCAGTTCAGAGGACTTTAGGCTGAGGCTGAAAGAACAGAGGAAAAGGGGATTAGGAAAAGACATGCTACAACCTATGTTCCTTTCCTTGTCTCTTCCCTTAGACCCTGACTTCCAGAGTGAGCTATCATCTGCTTCTGAGGTGGCTCTCCATGGCTAGGTTCTGTCTCCTTGTGGTCAGAGATTCACACAGGGTAGAGCTGTGCCTTCTCCAGCAGCCTACAGCTTCCTGAGAACAGAGTTGTGCTTTCCCTGTCAGTCTAGGACTCCCTGAGTACAAAGCTATGGCTCTACCACCAATCTAGAACTCCCTGAGTACAAAGCTATGTCTCCACCATCAGTCTAGGACTCCCTGAATGCAAAGCTATGGCTCTACCACCAATCTAGGACTCCCTGAGTGCAAAGCTATGTCTCCACCATCAGTCTAGGACTCCCTGAGTGTAAAGCTATGTCTCTACCATCAATCTAGGACTTCCTGAGTACAAAGCTATGGCTCTACCAACATTCTAGGACTTGCTGAGTACAAAACTATGGCTCTACCACCAATCTAGGACTCCCTGAGTGCAAAGCTATGTCTCCACCATCAGTCTAGTACTTCCTGAGGACAGAACTATGTCTCTACCATCAATCTAGGACTTCCTGAGGACAGAGCTGTGGCTCCACCATCAGTCTAGGACTCCCTGAGTACAAAGCTATGTCTCCACCATCAGTCTAGTACTTCCTGAGGACAGAGCTGTGGCTCCACCATCAGTCTAGGACTTCCTGAGGACAGAGCTATGGCTCCACCATCAGTCTAGGGCTCCCTGAGGACAGAGCTGTGGCTCCACCATCAGTCTAGGACTTCCTGAGGACAGAGCTATGGCTCCACCATCAGTCTAGGGCTCCCTGAGGACAGAGTTATGGTTCCACCATCAGTCTAGGGCTCCCTGAGGACAGAGTTATGGTTCCACCATCAGTCTAGGGCTCCCTGAGGACAGAGTTATGGTTCCACTATCAGTCTAGTGTTCCTTAAGGGCCAGACTATACCTCCCTCATTAGTTGAAGCTCCCTGAGAGCAGAGATGTGCCTTTTCCTTTAGTCTATGGCCTCCCAGAGAGTAGGACTATCCCTCCACCATCAGTCTAGGCCCTCCCTGGGGCAGAGCTATGGCTGCACCATCAGTCTAGGACTCCTTGAGAGCCAGGCTATGCCTTCCTCATTAGTCTACGACTCCTCAAGAGCAGAGCTATGCCTCCTCCTTCAATAGAAGGTTCTCTGGGAGTAGGGCTGTGCCTCTCCCTCAGTCTAGGGCTCCTTGACAGCCAGGCTGTTCTGCTCACTGAAAGCAGATTTTAGGGCTCCCTGAAAGCAGAGATATTCCTCCCCGATCGGTCTAGGTCTCTCCAAGAGCACAGTGTTACCCCTCCTTTCAAGCTAGAGCTCCTCGAGGACAAGGCTATGCCTTCTTCAACAGTCTAGGGCTCCCTGAGGGCAGGACTGTGCTTCCTTCATCAATCCAGGGCTCCCCCAAAGTAGAGCTCTGCTTCCTTCTTTAGTCTAGGACTGCAGAGAGGGCTGTGCCTCCCCCCATCCATCCTTGAGGCTGCTGTGGTCCTCAAGCTGATCCTCACAGCCTTTCTTACGCATCAGGGTGAGCTACTGGGCAAGAAGGGGTTGGGGGGCTAGCAAGGACCCAGTAACTGAAGACCTGAGTGAGAGGCCATGACCCCTGCAGCACCCCACCCCGCCCGAAGCTGCTGACTCCGAGAAAATGGAACAAAACAGGGCCAGGAGGAAGGGGAGAGTTATTGGAAAAACAGCCCAGCCCAGCCGCGGAGGCCTCCTGGGCCCGAGGAGGAAACGAGCCGGCCCGTGGCCGCCAACTTGGACGTGGTCTCTGTGAGTCACTGGCAGCCAGGAGTTTGGGCGGGGGGCTCGGGGGCCAGGGCCTCATGGCTGGGGTCAGCACCAGTCCAAGCCAGGGCTGGAGACATTCAGGGTGTCCAGAACCTGAGTCAGGGCCCCTGGAGGCTGTTGGGAGGGGAGGGCCTCACATAACTCTGTAGACCCTCTGGCTAGTCTTCATCCCGCAGATGGTGTTTACTGGAAACTGCAATGACCTCTGTCCTAAGAGCTGGGCCCTTCCTCTAATTCCTCCACTGTGGCTCTAAGTCCAAGGCCTGACCCCCAGCATGTGCTTCTGCCTAGGTCCTATGTGGCAGTAAATAGGGGTCCAGGACCCAGCAGCCTACAGTGCCTGCTCTGCTGGCTGTTCCAGGGAATGGCCGCCGCCTTCTTCATCTTTGTCCTGGTCCTGCAGCTGCCTCTCTCGCTCCCGCTGGCGTTGCTCACGGGCAGCCTCTTCTTTGTCTTCTTCTCTCCACTGAGTTGTGAGCCTGGAGAGGCAGATGCAGAGAGACAGTCGTCATGCCGTGAGGTGGTGAGGGTAATGGACAAGCCCCTGCTGCTGGCAGGCAACCACAAGTCCCCAGACCAGTCTATGGGCCTCAGTTTACTCTAAGAGGAAGGCTATGCAAAGCAGCTGTGGAAGTGCCTCTGGCCAAGGGGGTAATCCCAGGGCTCTGAACACAGAGGTGACCCTCCAGGAAGGGAAGAGACATCTGTGTTCACATAGGCTTCAGGCAACCAGTGTTGGAGTTGGTGATCAACTGTCCCGTCCCGCTGGCCGCCTCTTACGTTAGAACATAGTCACCTTGTTCCATGTGGGGACCAAGAAGGACTTTGGGAAAGGTGATAGGGAGTCCAGAGAGAGTCTCAGATATGGCCACTAGCACAGTCTCCATCTGGAACCTTCCTGCCTGCCTCCTAATAATGGCATGTTGGGAGACAGTAGCCACCACACAGGTCCAAGTGTGAGACTGCAGCTAGTAGTTACCAGGTCAGGCCTTCTTTATCATCCCACCAGCCCCTTCCTCACTCTACCTTGCACTTGGGGACCTTAGAGCACCCTATCCTCACCCCAGGATCCTCTCCACAGAGGTCTCTCTGGGTTGTTTCAAAGTTGGGGAAACTGAGGCAAGCAATATCTGCAGCCCTCAGAATATGCTGACACTCAGGCTCCTTAGAATCCTTTTCCCTAAGCCAAGGCACAGTCAGAGGAATCAGGCTAGCCTGGGCCCAGGAGGTCTGGAGACCCTACACAGCAAATCTGTGTTGCTGGTGTCTAGTAGATACCTCAGGCCTTGGCCACTGTTCCCCCCAACAGCCCCTCCAGTTTGCCTGGAGTTGAGAGGGGCTGGGGGTCTCTGTTCTACAGTTTTCACTGCCCCGGGCCCACGGTTCCTGAGCTTCTCAGAGTTGCGGCTCCCTTCTGGGGTCTCTGTGCTTCCTAGCAGTGTCCGCCGAATGACCCCACAGCCCGCTCCCCTCCAGGCCTCAGTCCCCTGGCCAGGAAGCCCTGCCAGCACATGATCTAATCTCTCCAGGTCTCCCCTAAGCCTCTCAGACGAAAGCCAGGCCTCTCCACAGGCTCCAGGATGAAGTTCACTCCTCCCTCCTTCCCCCCACCTCCCGCCCGCCAGCCACATGGGATTCCAGCCACGCAAGCAAGCTGCCTGCCCGCTCCTACCTTGCACCCCCAAGCCGAGCTGCCTGCCTCAGCCTCAGAAGGGCCTTCATTTTCCAGCCTGAGAAAGCCCCTTAATTCCCTACACCTGGCTCCCATCACAGGCAGATGCCGAGGGTCTCCTGGTTCTCTCCGTGGCCTCAGCCAATGTGGGGGCCGCTTTTGGCCCTTCTCCACCTGGTGAAGTACAGTTCTGTGCTCTGGGGGCTGTGGGTTGCTCCTCACACACACGTTTACCAGCCCCCCCCCCAAAAAAAAAAGTCAGGGCGGAGTGTATGGAGAGAAGAGGGCTCCCTACTCTGTCTGTTTCTGAGGCAGACCATAAAGAGATACCCCCTGGGGTGGGTTTGTACTTACTTTCTGAATCTATGTACGTGCAGGGTAGGGTGCACATGTGTTTGAGCATATGTGCAAAGTTCTTGTGTGTGTACAAGCACTCAAACACTTGTGTGGTTGTGTAAGCCTGAGACTGGGGCACAGGACTCACTTAGCTCAGCTTTGTGAGTATGGATATCTTGAATAGGGGGTTTCACTCTGAATGGGACCAGAGCGGGACCAGAGCTTCGCCTGTTCTACCGAGGGCAACCTCCCTGCAAGCACATTTGTGCGCAGGACCCCTTGGGGTACTTCACTTTCAGAGCAGAGAATCCAAGCTACCACAGCATGCCACCAACACACAAAGCCCAAGGAAAGGGGTATCGGGGTTCGGCTTGCAACAAGTATAGGAACAAGTACAGGGATTCCATCACAGCTTTCTTCTGAGCAGGACACGTACACATCTCATGTGGCCACATAGGCACTCACACACAGGCCCTCCCACGCACGTGCTCACACATGAGTACACAGGGTCACCCTCAAACATGTGCAGGCAAGGGTAGGGAACAGGGATCACAAACAGCAGGTCCCATCCCCTCCCAAGCTCTCTCAGGGGGCCGCCCCTGCCTCACTATTTACTGTTTTCCTAACCATCACCCCGACAACGTGGTGCCGGCCTGAGCCTGGGACTGGCAGGAGGCCAATGTGTATTTTCTGGGAACATCCTTTATGAGACCCACCCCTCCAAAGTTACCCTAACTTAGCCCTCCCTGTACAAAGTCTTGGGGACAGTGGGGTGCAGGGTAGGGGTCTACTAGCATCACCCCCCTCCCAGCCCCTTGCTGGAAAAAAGCTTGTCCTAGCTCCTGACCCTGCTCTGAGGCTGAGCAGGCCTGGGGCCCCTTTCCCCTGCTTCTTCCCTCCCGCCTGCCTCAAGCAATGAGTAATGCGCCCCCTCCCCATGACCTCACCCCGTCACTATTCCACAGCTGGGCTCCGTTCTGGGAACTGGAAGGGGGTGGCTCTCCTGGGGTGGGGTGGGGTGGGGGCCTCTGGCCTGGGAAAGGCGCCCCCCGGCCAGCGGCCCAGACCCCTTGGCACGTTCTTCGGAGCTGTCAAGACTCTGGCGATGGCCGCCCCGCCCGTGGCCCTGGCCCCGCGCAGCTGCAAGGGATTTGGCGTTCCCGTACAAACGCAATCAGGCCATTTCCTGAGTCTGTTCTGGCTCGAGGGGCCCAGAGCTCAGCCTAGGGGCTGGGGAATGGGGCCCTGTCCCCCCACATCCTGCCCACACTGTTACAGGGCTTACCACAGGCTGGGGCTGGGGTGGGAGCTGGGCCTGGTGCTGAGGCCCCACCCAGGTGCACAAGGGTGTACAGACCCCCACAGTTCCCACTCTGAATGGGGCTCTTTTAAACTCAAGGCAGTTGCTCCTGTCGTCTGCCCCCCTACTCAGTGTCTTGTCCCTCTTCATCCTCTGCACCCGTGCCCCCTCTCCTGCTGCCTAGACCCTGCTGAGAGCCCAGCAGTGCCCACCCTGGGTCCAGTCCTCCCAGCTACCCCCACTCTCTTTGTTCTCCCAAGGATAGTTCTAAAAGGTCGACAGGCTTCAGTCCCTGTTGCAATTCTGCCCCCTGCAGGCTGCCCATGTGACTGCCCCTTCCAGCCAGCTTGAGCCCGAAGGCCAGTACCTATACTGTTTCTACACTCTTCAGGGGGACACTAGAGAGGACGAGGGTGTGTGTGTGAGTGGGATTATGCAAGGATATCCCAGGTGACCTTCTCCTTCAGATTACAGGGCCCCTCCCACCATTGTCTCCTGGGTACCAGAGGAATGGAAGTAGTGAGGAGTCTGGGGGCAGCCACCAGGGGGGTTGATTTGACTCTCTGAGACCACCAGGGTCTCTTGCCTCCAGGGGAGTAGCTTCCCCAGGGTCACAACACTGCCCACCAGGGGTTCACTTCACCTGGAAGTAGCTGCATAGCCCTTGGGAAAAGGGACAGAGCAAGGAAAGCCCTCCTGGAGCAGGCTCTTAAAGATAGGTGGAGATCTCTGAGCGTGGAACTCAGGATCAGTCTTCAGGGATCGCTGTAGGCCACCACCCACGGCCCATACTTCTGAGAGCCAGTCCCTGTAGCTGCTATTAGCTGGACCCATGGATTGTTGGATGCAGGGGTCCCATTCCCTGCGGACAATCTACGGAACGGTGTGGGGGGGACAAATGCTCAATTGCCACCCACCCTGGAAAGAAGCATGGAGGTGGGTGTGTGGAGTGAGCTCAGAGTGGAGAGCCCCTCCCTGGTCAGTGGTAGGTGAGTTCTAGGTGGGACAGGCAGGAGAGTCCAAGTTCGCTCCCTGAGGCTAAGGTGAGGATAAAGGAAGCTGTTCCCTATCCCTGGACAGCTGGGTCTGGTCCAACCCTCCCTTCATCTTCCTAGCAGAGCACGGGCATGGTGGGGTTACTCTTTCTTATTGTCAGGGCCAATGTAGGAAGGGGATAGTTCACTGGGCAAGACCATGTTTCCACTGCCCAGAAAAGCACTGCAATTGGTTGGTTGAAGGGAGGAGCATGATTTTGGCCACTGCTGTGAAGGATGATTGGGACCTTTAGGCCAGAGAGAAGGAGAATGCCACAAAGTCAAATGGCAAAGAAGCCTGTAGACCAGAGGGACTCAATGGCCCACAGGGCGGCCTCTTGAGGTGTGAGTTGATCCCACACCAAGGAAGCCCTGGTTCTGTTCGGGGAGCTAATGGAGAAGGATGGGCAGAGTGGGATGCAGGATAGAAGGAAGTGAGAGGGAGAAGCCAAGCCTGGGCCTAGCTGGGAATGGGGGACAGGAAGTGACCTTCAGAACAGCCCAGTGTCCATGACATGTACAGCAAGACCCAGGCCTCCCTCAGTTGGGAGAGACATTGAATGGGACCTAGATATGCAGCATGGGGTGAGAGGGTCCCTGGAGATAGACAGTACTAGGTCATGGCTATAGGAAACTCCATTCCAGGGTGGAGATCTTTAAGGGGTCTC
Organism: Peromyscus eremicus; assembly: GCF_949786415.1. Lineage (NCBI taxonomy): Eukaryota > Metazoa > Chordata > Mammalia > Rodentia > Cricetidae > Peromyscus > Peromyscus eremicus. Next base: position 60,258,782 of record NC_081416.1, read on the forward strand.
ACAGAAGCAGCCTAAGTAGGTCGGGAAGGTTTGGGGGGGGGGATGGATGGCACAGGGAAGGCTGGGTTGCCATACCCCTGGCTGCCTGGTCCCCAGGGCACCGCCCAGGTCAATGCTCTGTCCACTGTGGGCTGCATATGCATTCAGAAGATGAGGAGAAAATACCCAAGTTAATACGGGAGGCTCAGCCTCAGTGGCTCAACTTCCCAGGCTGCTGCCCTTGGGCACAGGTAACTTGAACAGCCAAGCATGCCTCTGGGATCTGTGCTTCCATGTTTAAGAATCGAACCCTCTATTCTGTGCTGAGTACTTGGTCTGCCCTACTCTCAGAACACACAAGCAGCCCATGTTCTGGGGACTTGGTTAGTGTTATCCGTGCAAGGGATAGTTCTGAAGGGTCATGGTAGCCAAGCCTAGGGGCGGGCCTTGGGAAGATTAAAAAGTGCAGATTGGTTGGCTGGGGCTATGGGAATCACCGAAGGTTCTGGGCCGGGAGTGAAGATGTTCAGAGCCAGGAAGCTCTGGCTGCCTCAAGAGTAAAAGGCAAATGAGGGGGAGACAACAATAAGTGGGGAGTTAGTTGCTGTCACTGGGGCAGCCCATCATAAGGACCCTGGGGTGGGGATGTCACATGGAGGAAGCTACAGAATCAGGATGGGCAAACCTGTCTCCTGCCCTCAGGAAAAGAAGGGAGCAAGCTAGCAAGTGGGAAGGCATTGGGGAGGCAAGTTGGGGGAAGCCTACGGTGTTCGTCTCAGGGGAGCAAGGATAAGGGTTAGGTGGGGCCCCAGTTCTGGAAGAGAGGGAGGAATGAAGGGATTCCCCCCCCACACACACACACATACACACGGCCTCCTAGGACTCCAGGGCCAGCCTGGGGTTCTAGGATTTAAGACATCCTACAGAGGGCTTCAAAGGCGGCTATGGACTCCAGCTCTCTCCTTCCCACCAGATGGAGGCGCTGTCCGTCCAAGGTGGGCTAGGTGGTTATCACTCTTGGTACCCTTTGAATGTAAAAGGCTCTGGGGTGGGCAGGACTCATGGGGGACCATCTTCATGAACTGACCTAGAACTTCCCACTTCCCCCTGTGACAGCTAAAGCCATGTGCCTCCGTCATAACCTGTGCTGTCCCCCATAGGCCATACTCCACCCCTGATTCTACCTTTTCTCATGGGGCAGCACATTGCATTGGAAGACATCTAGTTGCCTCTACCCAGGACTCCCAAACCTGCAGTTTTCCCAGATGGCCTCTGCCTGGAGTTCCGTGCCAAGGCCTCTTAGAGAAGGCCATCCCCGCTTGTCAGGCCTGTCAGAACACAGCGTCAGGCTGTGCTCCCCGGGAGTCTTCCTGGCTTCCTCCTCTGCCTTTTGTCCTACCTGATCTCTCTTGATGGCTGGATCCAAACCCCACCCAGCCAGCATCTCTTCGGTTCTGTGGAACACAACAGGGCTGCACCTCTATTTATTTATTTATTTTTTTATTTGCAGATGAGGAGTTGGGAAAGCTGAGGTTGCATCTGGAGCTTACCACTGGCAAGTCGAGTCAGAGAGACCCAGGCTTCCTCTGTCACCATCCCTGGTTCCAAAGGCCTAGTAATCTGTTCCAGCCAATAACACCCCAATATCTATTATCCACTCTACTGCCCACACATTAACTGCATTTATGTTCCTAAGACCGTGGTATCCCCTTTTCCTCCCACAGACCACTTCTCCCCTCTTTCTAAAGCATCCCCCTGCCCACCAGTGCCAACTATGGTAAGCTCTCAACTGCCCCAGTGCATCTTAGTGGGGCTGAGAGGCCAGCTCTGACCCTTTGGTGTAGATCAAGGGCCACAAAGCAATCACAGGCTCTCTCAAGCACACAGGAAGGGCAGTGAGTGGGGACATGTAATTGACATAGTGTACTTAAGGCAAGGTGTCATCACTGCCCATGCTGCCCTGGTGGCATGGTGGTGGGAAGGGCTGCTGCAGAGCGGTCAGGGGATCAAACAAATGCATAGACATCTGGGAGACATCTCTAGATAGTGCCATGGTTTGGGGGATCTAGGGGAAGGTGTCCAGTGGCAAAGCTTGTTCCTCTCCAGGGGGCTCCTATCTTCCTTTCCTTAGTACATCAGCATGTACGCCTGTCCCCATGTCCCTGGATCTAGGCACATCCTAAATCATCTTGTTGTGGCCTCTGAGAGCTTTACATGGGAAGGGGGTTCCTGTATCTGTATTCCATCCATCCTTACCCCACAAGCTGGGGCTACGCACTTAGTATCTTGCCACTTTCACACTCCTTCCAGAGAGGCAGGCACCATCTCTCCTCTGGGGTAAAGAAGGGATGAGTCTTGGAGCCATACATCAGGGAAATGGTATGGCAATCCATCTAGGGACCACAAAACCCCTCGGAAGAGCCTAGCAAGTCAGATGTGGTCCACACCTGTCCATCACACCACCCAAGCTTCCCAAGCAGACCCCAAGTCTGCATTTGGAAAAGGTGTCAGACAGAGCCTCAACCTGAAGGCATGGCTTTCTCAGAAGAGCCTACAGCTGCGTTCTACAGAGCCTTTCTTTAAGACCTTGGGACTGGAAAATGGGAATGCTACAGGCCTCTCTATCCCACACCTCCCTCAGAGACTGGGTTAGGGTTCTGCCGTCCAAGTGGGGTCTAGAAGCAACCTGGTTGTCCCGCTGATAAGTCCCTCCTGGGTCTGGGAACCCTACCTCCCATGATATGCTTCCTGGTCAGCCCATTGCTGGCAGCTTCCTCATTTGGGACTCCTAACTCAAACATCTCTGGCCCACCTGACCCTCATGGCCTAGGGGTGGACACCAGGGCCTAGACCTCGCGTCTGTTACATCTTGTCATGACTGGCAGCTTGTGCTGACCTGAGTTCGCTTTCTCCCTTCACGGGCTCTGCACACTGTGTCCTCCGTGTCACTGACCAGAATTGCCACAGGGGCTAGGGCCAACCGCACAGCAGCCATGAGACCTCCCTGGTGCCTGAACTCTGCTGCTCAGAGACGTCTTCTTGCTGGCCCACTCATCATCAAGCTCCCAGTGGGGACTGGGCTCAGAGAGACCATGGCTTGCAGCAGCGGAGAGCCCTGGCAGAATGCTCACAGGACTCACGAGGCAAGGCTCTGGCACAGTCCCTGACACGCGATGGTGGCTGGCACTGGCTTGAGACTCTGCCATCCCCTCCTTGTTCCTCCCTGGCTGACTGTACCCAGATCCACCTCACCCCGAAGGCCTGGCTACAGCTCTCTTAATGAACGCTGCTCAAATGCCTCATCCTTCATCCGGTCACAGGTTTGCACATTGTCTAACTTGTCTGCCCACCTGGACAGATACATGGCAGGTGACAGTGTGTAACCAAGTCACTCCCCAAACCCATGGTCCTATGCCTGGCTCTGAGTCCCTGATGTGCCTCAGTTTTCCTGCTCCCTGAGCAGTCAGGCAAGGAGATGGGTACCTATTGATTAATTTCAATATTTTATCTGCTCCTTGATCCAGGAACACCCTGCCTGGCCCTGCAGCCACATCTGAGCTCTCAGTGCTACCCAGCCCCCAGGGACTGATCATTCCTGGGGTTCTGGGGGAGGAAGGGGTCTATCCCAGGTTGGCCTGTTTCAACCTTCAGCCTGAGATAGCCCTCAGGTTGTTGAAGCAGAAGCCAGACTCAGTGCTCTAAGCTGCATTAAGCAGGAAAGGGCAAGTCTCCACGGCCTGAGAGAGACTCACACATCCCTATGGGTGTCCCATCAGCTGAGGCCAGTGGGACCTGCACTGGTCCCTGAGCCCATTTCTTGGCCAACACCTAGAGCTAAACTCAGCAGCCATATTTGGTTCTCACAGTATTCCCACCACATATGCTAAGAGAAGAACAGCATCCTAGACCTGGGGGAACCTGTATGGTCACTGCATGACAGGGTGACCCCCTCACCCTCTGTGAACTAAATGTAAGGAGAAGAGACAGCAACAGGAGTTGAGGGGCAGGACCCAGGTCAGGGGGACACCAGTCCCCCCCTTCCCACAGCTCTTCCCATCTGTTCTTTACCCTTCTCTCACTGGTTTACAAGCCTCTTCCCAACACCTTTATCCTTCCCTTTCCATACCAACCACCCGATGCCCAGGTCAGCTAAGTGGGGACAAGCAGAGAAGGTACCCTCCCTCCAATGCTGGCTAGGACCCCTCCCCCTCCCCCCTCCCCCCTCCCCGTGTATCTGTTCTCTTCTTACCTCTTTGCTCTTTTTTCTTCCTTTTCTCCTGTCCTACCTGGTAGGACACATTCTCTCAGGGGACTTTCAAAGCCCCCAGGAGCATCCAATGTGTTACTCCCCTGGCACCGGCATCTCCAGGTCAGGCCCTCCATCTCCCTGAAGTGCCATTACTAGCTGGCCTTAGCTTGTCCCCTGCCCTGGATAGATAGTAGCGGACCCTCATAGCCACATTCCCGCTCCTTGGGACAACAACCTGCACAGCCAGATCTACGGGCTGAGGGCCAGGTCTGGTCTCACTGGGTACCAGAGCCTAAGAACCTTTCTCTGCCCTTAGAACCACCTAGCAGGTTCTAACCCCGGCTACTACCTGAAGCGCCTATCCTACCTGCAGCCACGTGCCCACTTCAGCCCCTGTGCCCACCTTAAGCCCTTTGCCCTTCTTCAGCCCATGTGCCCACCTGTGCTCTGGAGACCTTGGTGGTCCATTCTGGCATTGTTCTCTGGAGAGATGCTCTGGGCCTGTAGCAGTGTATTTCGGGGCTGTACCCCTGCAGCTGTCCCAAGGGTCCCAAGAACCCCAGGGTGTCCCCTCCTGACTCCAGCAGAAGCATGGGGTGGGTGAGTCTCTGGGTGCCTTGGCGCCCTGGCTGCTGCTTGCCGCCCGATCTACCCAGCTCTGACGCACCGGCTGGGACTGGAACCGGAACCTCAGTCCTCTGGGCTCTGGCCCTGACACCCTGCCCAGGGGGCTGGGCCACTTGGTCCCTGTACCCCCTGCTGCTGGCTCGGCTAGGCTCCAGGCAGGACAGGCTCTGGCAGACAGACCACCCGGCCCGCGGGGGTGCCGCCCACCGGCCACCCGGCCTGCCAGGGTGGGGCCACCCCACCCTCGGGATCTCGGCCTCCAATGGGTCCGTGGAGCCACGCCTCCCTGGACACTGTGGTTGGAGGCCTGGCTTCCCCTCCCCCCACTGGGCCACCCAGCAGACTGCCAGTCCCATCTGCTACCCTCTGCCACACTGGGATCCCCAGAGGTCCAGTGGGCCACATGTGGGGTGAGAACCTGCCTGAAGAGTCCTATACCTCAGGGGAGCTATAGATTGATGCCATGCTATCTGCAGTCTGATGGGTGCTGGGACTAATGAGACAGAGGCTCACACCACCCAAGGGAGGCTTGGTTCATGATGCCTGCTAAGGTGACTCCTAGCTCAGTCTCTTAGGCCAGCATCAACTCAAGGTACTCCTGACTAGCCCAGTTGCTCTTAAATCTAGGCCCCTAAGGGCTGCAGAACCAGGTAGCCAGCTGAGAGTCCCGGTGACCATCCTTAACCGTGGCCTGACTTATGGTAGACCTGGAAGGACCCTGACTCCTCTGAGGCAGGAAGTGGGTACCTAAATCCCTAGCACAAGGGAGTAGAAGTAAGCCTGGGGGCTGGCCAGTGATAGGTTAAGCCCCCAATTCACACTCAGACTCAGACTAAGAGAGTTGGGGGACATGCCGTTAATTTTCCAACTAGTCCATAAAGTTGCTTTTTATGAATTTAAACTGGATTCAGTTTGCATCATGGCCTCTGCTGGCACACAGAAACCTCTCCAGAGCTCGTCACAGATGGAGACTGGCAGGGCTCTGCTACTAGGTGTGATGAGAAAGCTTTGGGGTCTTGGGAAAGGATCTGAGCAAAGGCAGTGAATGATAGGAGGTAGGTCACCTGCTGGGTGACCTTGAGCAAGTCACTTGACCTCTCTGAGCCTACTTTCCTCATCTGTCCAACAGAGACAAGGTAGAGACCTATTCTTCAGGGCTGGGCAAAGTGGACAGTGTTGGATGCTATAGACATGTGGACGGAGGGCATGATGGGAGCAGGGGTGGAAGGTGTCATAGTACTAGGTGGTAGCATGTACATGTCTGCACATGTGTATGTACTCAGTGCACATGAGAGGTGTGTTCCATCACAGGGCCAGGTTCCCAAAGACGTACAATTTAGCATATATCTACCCTGGGCATCACTCCATGTCATCCATTGTGGACCCACTCTGCACATGGACAAGCAGTTCTCCATCATCACCCACCAGGGACAATACCCTGGGCCCACTCTCCCACTTCATCAGGGTTCCCTAAGACCTCCTAGGGACCTGCCCTCCTGTCTTGCCCACTGGTTAACCTTGTAGGCCTTGGTCTCTGGGTCTCCTCCCACCTTTCTTCAGCTCAAGACTTTGAACGGTGCCAAAGCTAACCCCTGCCCAAGGTCTTGCCTGGTCTATAGCTTTCGTGGCCCCGTTGCCCTGCCTCTGGATTAGCAGAAGGTCAGCCTGGTGCCGGGTCTTGCAGCTCTTCCTGTCACCCCACAGCCACCATGGTGCTGGGATCAGTTTCCTCCTTGGTACATAATACTGGTGAGTTGATAAGATCGATCAAAGGTGCGCCTAAATTCTCAGGACACGGGGCACCAGGAGGGATGGTGACAATGGAGAGTACATCCCAGCCTGGACAGGACAGGAGGGATGTCTAGCCTGAGCGAGGTGGCCATGCATAAGGACCCTGAGCAGGCTGGGCTGATCCTGAAAGACTGGCATGGGGCGTGGATATGGTATTGGCTGGGAGCTGGGGCAGAGAGAGGCCAGGAGGCTAACTTAGACCCTGCTGCTAGTCTGTTGACCTTGGTTGCCAGCTGGGACCGTGATAGGGCCAGGACTTGGAAGTAGCCATCTCCTGGCATCTGCCCACCACATCTGTGCCCTGTCTCACCCCTGAGAGCCAGGACCAAAACACATAGACACATGAAACAATGCCAGACCCACCCTCTAGGAACATAGGGTTTAAGCAGCCATGGAAGCGGGCCAGGGAACAGGCCACCACATGAGCAGAGGAGCCGAGCCTTCCTGGCTAGGGAGACCATGACAGGCTTCCTGGAGGAGGTGGCACTGCCGCAGAGCTTTAAAGCTGGAAGAGGGAAGAAGAGGGAGGGCACAGCAGGCGGCTCAGAGGGCAGCAATGAGCAGTTAATTGGAAGCGCCTGAGGTTTGCAGGGCCTGGGCCTACCGTTGTCTGTTCTCTCACACACACTTTACGTAGGAGAAAACAGGCTGAGTGAGGACTGAGGCCTGAGGTCCCATGGCCACAGAGTCAGGATTCCCGATGGTTCCAGTGCCTCCCGCTCCCAGGACTGTCAGGCCAGTGGTTTCTGGGGCCTATGGCTGTGAGTCCAATCTCATTTGTAAAGTGGGAGGGGGGGTGTCACTCGTTAGTTCCCAGGGGCAGCAAGAAGACATGGGGAGGGGGCCTGGGCAGCTACTCTGAGGATACCTTCTCTGTAGGTCCTGAGGACGCACAGGGAGCTATGGGAGGAAGAGGTGAAGCTGCCTGGCTGGCCAAGATGATGGCTTCGTGCTGGGCTTCAGTATCCTCCCGTAACACGTGCATAGGCAGCCCGGCGCAGCCTGTGGACCACATATCTGCCAGTCTGGGTGCAGGGGGGTACCACTGTCGGCAAGGGCGCCGCGGGCACCATGCCTGGGCTGGGAGGGACCTACCTCAGCAGCTTCTCCAGGCCCCGTTTGCTAGCATTTCTCCTCAGGAGTGCGGGGCCATTCATGCTGCGGGCCTGCCCGCGGACGATGCTGGTGACCTGTCCTGACCCCTGGCCCTGGGGACACCGCCTGCAGCTTCAAAGGCTCCTGGTGCTGTGGCCCCCAAACTCTGCTCTCCTCTCCCTTCTTGTCCTTTTCTCTCTCCTGCTCTGCCTTCTCTCTTCTCCTCGTCCCTCTCTTTGTGTCCTTGTCCCTCTCTTGTCCCTGCCCCCTTCCCTGTCAGTTTGTCTGGTCTCTCTGGCTCTGACACCCCTTCCTTGTCTGCTCTGCCTGTCTGTCTGAAGGATGTCTGTCTGTCTCAGCCCCTCCAGCCCCTGGGGGCAGGGGTCTGGGGCTGGCTCCCAGATGGCAGCTCCAGGCCCTTCCACTGTCCCTGGACCCTGTCTCTGTGGGTCTCTCTCCCCTCTCCTTTCTCAGGACGTACAGCAGCTGCTTTCCTTTTGTCCCCCAGCCCCCTTCTCCGCCCCCTCGGTCTCCTCCACCTCCACCACCTCCTCCTCCTTCCAAGACTAGTAAAAATGTCAGAGAGAAACCCTCCCAGCCCCGCAGTGTGGGGGCCTGGCTGGACCTCCACGCCCGCTTGTGGGCAGCATGGTGGTATGCCCCCCTCAGACCATCTTGGCAGCTTCTGCCACTTCCCACCTCTCTGCCCACTACTCCACTCTGGGTGCCTGGCCTACAGGTCATCTCCCCATCTGCAGAGCCTCTTGCCCATCTCTGCCTGCCTGCTGGTGCCTGCTCTGAGTCCTGCTCTCCCTGACCCCTGGCTCGCTCCTCCCAGGTCTGGGCCTCGGCTGCCCCTGACCTGGCTCACTGCCCCTCCTTGCCCTTTTCTTCTCTTCTGGCGTTTTCATCCCTATCTCAGTCTCCCTCCTACCTTCCCTCCCCCATTCCTTTCCCTCCCTTCTTTTTCTCCCTCCTCCCCCTCCCTCTTCTCCCCCCTCTGGGTCTTCTTTTTCCCTCTGTTTATTCCCAGCTCTCTGCTCTTGTATAACCTCCAGGGGAGGCTGGGCACCCCAGGAATCTTCCCAGGTCGCCTCGTTGGGAGGCTACTGCCCTCCCCAGAACCTCAGGCTGTATTCAGAGCAGGGATGTATAGACACCACAGAGAGCATCTTCCTTGGTGTAGGGAGCCAAAGTCCCCAGAGTGGTGGAGGGTACCCGGGTGGTCGGTGCCCTCACCAGCCAGCCCCCTACCCTATCCTCTGGCTCAGACCCAGGGACAAGCAGCCCAGCCCATTGTTTTTCTGGTTGGGCTTAGTCACTGTGACTCACTGGAGAACACTGGAGGCTAGTGGCTGGGCTGGGAGGAAGTTGCCATGGGCCAGTTCTGGGCAAATAGGCTTACATCTGGTGGCTTCTCAGATCACTCACACTCATAGCTGCCGACAAGCGGTACTGCTAGACCCATGAGCCAGATGGGAAAACCAAGGCTGGCCAGCAGCACTGTGCCAGGTCACAGAGACAGAGTCTGGCAGGCCCAAGACCATAGTTGGGGCTGTTGGCTGCCAACCACTGCCTACTGTGTCTCCCTGTACGCAGCTGGCCCCCAGTTGTCCTCCACCTTCATACTGGGAGGATGGACACACATGAGTTGCTATGACCTCTAGGTAGGTCAGGAAGTCAGATTACAGGAAACCTCAGGACTACTGAGGACAGAGGAGGGAGTTGGAGTCTCCCGTGGGAATGGATCACTGGTGGGAAGGAGGTATGCCTTAAGGTGATGACACAGATACAGTGTCACATGGATCCACAGCTCTAATCTGCAGCAAAAAGATGACTACCCACCTTTTCTGCAACACTTGCTACAGGATGAGATCCAGCTGTTCTGAACATAGCGGTTACAGCATCTCCCTCCCCCGGCATCTCCCAGGAGGAGATGGAGCCAGGGTGCATAGCCGAGACAGCAGAGTCCACTGCCCACTCCCACAGTGTAGAGACATAATACACAGCACATTCTGAAGTAATAAGGATGGGGCTGGGGTGAACCTCCCTCTGGTGAGCCCATGCTGAGAAGATCACCCAGTGGAACCAGCTTGTGCTGCGTCTGCACCACAATTCACCCCACTACCTCCTTGCCCCTATTCCTATTTCCCACTAGACAGCCAGGAAAGACACGTGGTCAGGGCAATTTGGGTTCAAAAGAAGGAAGAATGTTTCCAGACAGGGGAGGGCTGCCTTAATTGGCGGGGGGAGTTCTTATGAAGAAATGTAGAATGATTTAAGGCTTTGAAGCCATGACATGTATGGACAAGTGAACAGAACATTTGATACTGACATTACTGTCTATTATTTGTCTACCTACCCACTCATACTTACAGGGATGTGTACACTACTCTTACATCTACTCACTCATATACTCATTCTCACTCACCTACCTACCCATCCATCCATCCATCCATCCATCCATCCATCCAGTCTTTATGGTGCTTGTATTTTGATGTATCACTTATCAACCCATCAACTCTTCATCATGCTTACCCATTTTCCTATGTGAATACAACACATCCTACTATTCAGTCATTTCAAGCAACTATTCACACAACTATGCCTATGTCTATTCATCTTTCATTACATAATTTCTCCAATAAAAAAGAATCTATCAATTGACCCATCCATTCATGTGTCCATCCATCCATCCATCCATCTATCTATCCACTTACCTACTTACTTAACTATCTTGAAAATTTTTTGAAGCTTATCATTATTAAGGGAGGCTGCATGTACCACAGTGAGCATGCGGAGGTCAGAAGACAGCTTTGTGAAGCTGGTTCCCTCCATCCTTCTTTACATTGTTTCTGGGGATCAAACTCAGCTTACCAAGCTTGCTTGGCAATAACCATTTTACCACACTGAGTTATTTCATCAGCACACCTAGAAGAAGTGTTCAGTGAGCCATCCATCCATCTGGTGCCTACTAACCTCCTATTACATAATAATGAATACTATCTACATGTTCACCCTTCAATTTTTGTGTTCATTTGTTCCACCAGGAAAGTGTCTTCAATCCATGCTTTCATCTCCAAATATTCTTCTGCTCTTGTTTTCACTCATTTGTACAGATTTCTACATTTTCTTTATACCTTTTCCATATTCATTCATAAATCCATCTTTCTAGACATCTTCTTACCTAGGAAGCTGAACATCCAGCTGCATACATCTGTTTGTGTGATACTGTATGCACTGTCATCCAAGCAAGTCAGTACATTTTGTATGAGAAATCATCCTCCAGCCCAATCATCATCACCTACTCTTCCTCCCTGTCATCCTTCCACTCACATATACACTTAATTAGCCACACATTTGTCCATCAATCCACATGTTTATTCAAGAAACACAAATTGAATTCCAATGTTTTTTTTTTGTTTTTTGTTTTTTGTTTTGTTTTTTTTTTTTTTTTTTCAAGACAGGATTTCTCTGTGTAGCTTTGCGCCTTTCCTGGAACTCACTCTGTAGTCCAGGCTGGCCTCGAACTCACAGAGATCCACCTGGCTCTGCCTCCCAAATGCTGGGATTAAAGGCGTGCGCCACCACCGCCCGGCGAATTCCAATAATTTTTAATGTGCTGGGAATTCAGCACCACTCTCCAATGCTCATGAAGCTAACATTTTAGTGGGAACAAATAAGTATGTACCAACACATTGCAGATGATGGTTAATGCTGCTGAAAGGAAACAGGGAGCACCAGAGATGTTTTGTATGATAGTTAATGAAGAAGAAAAGCTTGGTGGGAAGGAATAAGCACTTGGAGAAAGTATTCCAGAAAGGTAGTACAAAATTTATGATGGAGAGGTGTCTTTTCACCAATCAGTGTCTCCAATAGTTCATCCCATACTAATTTACCCATTTTATTGATTTGTCATATGTTTATCTTGCCACCATACATCTATTGTTGTATCTATTTATCCATTATTTATTTATAGTCATATGTCTGCCTCTCTTCATATTATATCTGTCCAGTCATTTATCTATGTCCTATCTACCTCCTCTTTCATCGACCTATTCTTTCATCCTATGTGCCATCCTCCAATACATCCATTTATCCATCCCATGCATCCATCCATCCACCCACCCATTCATCCATCCGCCATTCACTCGTGCACCTATCTATCCAGTCCCCATCCATCCATGTATCCATCCATCCATCTACTTACCCACCCACTCACTCATCTATCTACTCACACCCATTCATTCATTCATTCATTCATTCATTCATCCAATCACTCACCCCTCCACCCACTCATAAATCTACCCATCTACCAACCACTCATCACACCCATCCACCCCACATCTATCCAGTCACCCATATATCCACCCACCTACCCATCTATCCACTCACCTACCCACCCACCCACCTACTCATCCATCCATCAACCCACTCACCCATATATTATCCATCCACATATCTACCCACCTACCCACCCACCCACCCATCCAACTATTCATTCATCCACTCACTCATATATCCACCCATCCACCCTTCCATCCATCCACTCCTATTCATCTACCCACCCATATATCCACCCATCAAGTCATCCATCTACCCCTCATCCACTCACCCATTTACCTACCCATATATCCACCCACTCTTCAATTCATCAATACAACCCCATCTACCCATCCATATATCCATCAACATTCAGTCATCTATTCATCCCCCATTCATCTACCTGTAAGTCCATTTATTCATCTACCTAGCTACTCATCCATCCATCTATCCATCCATACATTCACTCATATATCCACTCATTTATCCATCTACCCATCCACTCATTCACCCACCCATACATCAATTTATATACTCCCTAGTCATCCACTCACCAATATCCACCCATTCAGTCATCCACTCACCCTCCATTCATCCATATACCTGGTCATCCATCCATCTACCCCTCATCCATTCATCCACCTATCCACATATTCACCCTTCCATCCAACTACCCACTCACATATCTACCCATCTATCCATCCATCCACCCATTACCTTCTGTTTATTCATATCACATACTTATTCATCCACCCACTCACCCATCTACCCATCCAGCCACCCATCTTCCCACCCATATATTCACCAATATTCAGTGATCCACTCACTCATTCCTCCATCCATCCATCCACTCATTCAACCATCTATCCATCCATCCATCCATCCAACCACCCACTCACCCATCCATCCACCCATATATCTACCCACCCACCAACCCACCCACTCACTCATCAATACATTCATTCACCTCACATCCATCTATCCACCTTCTATTCATACACCCACCCATACATTCACCTATTCATCCATCCACATACTCCATTCATCCATCCATCCACCCATCCATTAATCTACTCATCCACATATCTATCCATTTATCCACCCCTTTATCAATCCATCTATACTTACAGCCATCACCCACTATTTATCCACCTACTCATTCATCTAGCTACCCAGTCATTCATTCGCCCATCCACCTACCCATATAGCTACCAACATTCAGTCATCCAATCATCCCCCATTCATCCACTCACCCATTTATTTATCAACCCATCCACTCATTGATCCAACTCCACTCACCCATCCACCCATACACACATTCATTCATCTACCTGCTCACCCACTCATTCATTTATCCACCAACCCACCCACCCCCAATTCATCTGCCCATCTATATATCCACCCATTCAGTCATCCATTCACCCCCATTCTTCCACCCACCCACCCATCCATCCATCCATTCATCCACCTACCTATATGTCCATCCATTCATCTATTCATTCACTTCTTATTCATCCACCTACCCATTCATTCATTTATCCACCTACTTACCAATCCATATATCCACTTACCCACCCACTCATCAATCAGTCCATCTATCCCATCCATCCATCTACCCATTTATATATCAATTCACCTGCACATTTATTGATCTGCCCACATATCTATCCACACACCCATCTGTAACACGAATCTTAGAAGGTCTTATTAATAAAAACAAACCTGGAGCCAGGTATTGGGGTGAATGCTGAAAGATCAGAGAAGCAGAACAAGTGACAGCTAACCTCACTTCACCAATTTCTCAACTGATCTTGTTTCCTCAGACTGGAAGCCTCTGTGTCCTCATCCAAATGGATCTCAGCTGAACTGCTGCTAAAAGCCAAAAAGCTTAACAAACTTAGTTCCTAGGCCTCATACCTTATATACCTTTCTGCTTCCTGCCATCACTTCCTGAGATTAAAGGTGTGTGTCACCATGCCTGGCAGTTGCCCCTGTGGCCTTGAACTCACAGAGATCCGAATGGATCTCTGCCTCCCAAGTGATAGGATTAAAGGTGTGTGTGCCACCATTTTCTGGTCTCTATGTCTGTCTAGTGGCTGTTCTGTTCTCTGACCCCAGATAAGTTTATTAGGGTGCACAATATATTGGGGGACACAATATCACCATACCCATCTATCCACCCACCCATTCATACATTCATTCATTTACCCACCTAGCTCTTTCCATATTTCCTTCTCCATTCACCTTTCCCTTTATTTATTTATTTCTCCACCACTTATTACTTCTTTTTTTTCTTATTTCCTTTCTTCTATGACTAAGACGTAGCCAAAGCTCATGGCTCAAGAATAAGGTCCCAGGAGGTCAGGTCCCTCCTATAATAGACCATAAACAGAGCTTGGGAAGCACAGATATTCATTCTCTCTCTCTCTCTCTCTCTCTCTCTCTCTCTCTCTCTCTCTCTCTCGCTTGGATTTTTCCAGACAGGGTTTTTCTATATAGCTCTGGCTGTCCTGGAACTCACTCTGTAGATCAGGCTGGTCTTGAACTCATAAAGATCTGCCTGCCTCTGCCTCCCAAGTGCTGGGATTAAAGGTGTGCATCACCACCTTGGTTCAGATATATTCTCTTGTCCATACATCTTTAGAACTCCTAGCAAACATGCTCACAGACCAGTGTACTACATGGGGAAAGACACAGTAAGCAGTGGGAGCCTACTGGTGGAGGGGCCCAGGATGGTGGCGTTTAATAGTAATGTGGCTCTGATTTACATAGTGGGAAGCCTCCAAATGCTTCCTGCACTCATCAGCTCCATGTGTTCCCCTTTCCAAGCAAGGTCTGGTGGGCCAGAGCTAAGGGCGGAACCAGGGAGCTGGGCGTGGCGAGGAAGCCAAGCATGGTTGGAGCTGGGACTAGGAGAAAGGGCAATGGAGTCTTTCCAGATTTCTTTGGAATAAACTAGCTAGATCCATCTGGCTTGAATTCTATTGCTCTTTTGAGGAGAGGTTCCTGGGAGAGGAGGGAGAGATAGAAGAGGGGGGGGATGAGAATGGAGAAAGGAGGAGAGAAAATAGGAGAGAAAGGAGGAGGGGAAAGAGGAAGGGGAGAGTGGGGAGAAGGGACATGGAGAGGAAAGAATGAGAGAAGTGGAAGAGAAGAGAGGGGGAAGAGGAGAAAAAGAAATGGGGGAAAGAAAGGAGAGGAGAGGAGAGAGGCAAGGGGAGACAGTGTTGACTTTCCTCAGAAGCTAACCACATACAGTAGGCTGCCTTGAGGAAAGAGTGTGCAGCCACCTTGGGGTGGGAGGTGGGTCTGCTCCTTGTAGGGAGAAGGGTGTGAATCTGCTATTGAGGGGACCCCATCCTTATGTACTCATCCAGGCGGCAGCTGGTAAAATCAAGGCTCTGGAAGGAGAGTTGGATGTAGGACCCATCTCACCCATGACAAACAGGTCTCCTGGATATTCTAGACAGCTTTCCAATAGCACCTGGTCACATTGGGCTGGGGTTTGTGTTGACCGCATATACACTGCCAACAGCCTACCTTGTTCCACCCCTGAGGAGCCCTGATGTGAGGAGGAAGCTCACAGGGGACCGAAGAATCTTGATTTTGCAGATAATTTTACCCATCGATTATCTGCCAACCGATGGAGGTGGACTGTCTTCATTCCCTGGCAACTAACTTGGAAGTGGTCAGCAAATGAAACTTGGCAAGACTGACCTGGCCACAAGAAAGGACCAGGGCCTTTCCTGACCCACCAACTGTTCACTCTCAAATTCCTATACTCTAAACCCACAGCCCCTCCCCTCTCTGCTAGCTCCTTGGTGCTAGGTAAGAGTGGCTGGCTAACTGGGCAATGGTGGCACACACCTTTAATCCCAGGTCTTGGGAGGCAGAGACAGGTGGGTCTTCATGAGTTCGAGGCCAGCCTGGTCTACATAAGTGAATTCCAGGATAGCCATGGCAGTTACAGAGAGAAACTCTGTCTTGGGAAACTAAGAGAGAGAGACTGGCTAGTGAAAACCTAATCCTAATCCTGGGAAATGGGCTGGCCTGTCACCAGGCAGCCCCTTCATCCAAACCTGTCCTCTGTAGATATCAAAGGACTGCCATCCAAAGAGAGGCCCTGATGCCTCAAGGCCAGTGGGAACCCACCCGAGAGTTACCTTGTGACCTGATACAGCAGGACTGGGCCTTCCAAGAGCCAGAAGAACTCACCACAGCCCTGTGGTCCAGTGCTACCAGAGCAGATGCCGAGACCCATGGCTACACTGGCCTAGACAGTGCCTGAGAGAACACTCGTACCCCAGCCTGGGATCTCCCAACAGAGCACCTGCAGCCCACCCTGGGCTACTCTCACAAAGACCGCTAGTTCCCTGCCAACCTCCTTTGCAGATTCTCATCACAGCACCCTAAGAAGCAGCTTGGCACAACCTAACCCAGGCCCTAGCCCCTCACCCTAAGCCCACAGAGGGCTTGTCTAGTCACAGTAAACCATCTCTAAAAGGGCCACTCTTGGGGGGATGGTGCACGAGATCTTGGCATGCTGGAGCTTTAAAGACTTGGCAAGGACACTCAGGCCATGAATGCTAGGCCTGAGCAGCTGCATTCTGATTGTGCAGATAAAGAAACTGAGGCACTAGATGGTGACCCTTTTCTCCTCCTATCCCAATAGCTCAAGTTCTCAGAGGGAAAGGTCTGGTCCACCTCCCCTGGGTCTCATCCCCTAGCAAGCCCCTACTTCCTCATGACTCACTAAGCACTGTGATAATCCTCTCAGGGAAACTGAGGCAGAGGCAACCACTAGTACAATAGTAATGTCACCCTTCCAGGGCCATCCTTCCCTGGACCATCTGTCCCAGGCCTCTCTCAGCACTGCCTACCTCAAGCAGACCGGGCAATATGGGAGCTTCTGAAATCAGCAAAGGTAGGCCTGTGATGCCTCAAATGTGCCAGGCATCTGGTTTCCCCTCCTCAACCCAAGATGGGGATCTGAAGGAGCCAGATGGAAGGTGGGAGAAAACCTAGGCTCTACCAGGAGGAAGCCCATCATCTGGGTGAAGCTCAGCCTCCACTCTGTCTTGAGGAACCCCTGACTTAGTCTGGCCTGGCCTGGCTCAGCTCAGCCATCTGTGGAGAGAGCTCCAGCCCCTAATCATCCCACCTTTAGTGCACACCCCAGGAGGGCAAGGTTGGAGGAGTCCCTCCACTGGGCTCCTGCCTCTGAGATCAAGGCTCTCAATACTGCCTGAGGACCTCTGAGGGTCAGAGGGACAGGTGGTTCAGGAAGGAACCTTGCCTAGGTGACCCTCAGATTGTCCTGGTCAGCAGGTGTGGGATTAGGTCAGCAAGGCTTCCAGGGTAGATGGGGACCCAGAGCAGGGCCCTGAGCAAAGCATCATCATCATATGCTGAGGAAATCAGGGTGCAGACACCTCAGGGGCCAGATGAGGTACAACTGAGGGGACAGGTAGCCAGGTAGAGAGGGCCAGGCCTGTGCAGAGAGACCTGCCCACCTGAGCCTGCCCCCAGTGAGGGGAGGCATGGCTTCATGCAGAGTTGGGGTTCCAGGACATGGATAGTGGTTGACTCTGAGGCCCTTAAAGGCATGCTGAGGCACTCTCCGTGAGCTACGCGACTGCCCTGTAGCTCCCGAGGCTCTGCACAGTGGAGATGTAGCGGAGTTGAGGCTTGGTCTTGGGGCAAAACATTCCCTCAGTGTCACCCAGCAGTCCCAACAGAGACATGTGCAGCTTGTGGAGATGCCACACCCTGTTCCCAAAGGACAGGAACAAGCCAACAACCCTGTGTTGGGGAGGCAGGCAAGGAGACAGCACCCTACCAGAGGAAGAGTGGAAGTCCTGTATCAGTGGTGTGGGGACACTGGAGTGGTACACAGTAGCATTCCAGCCATCTGAGGGCTCTGTGAGAGAGGCTTGGCCTGCCTTGGGCCTGGTATGCTCACCCTGGTATTTCAGGGCAGGTATGAGGGAAGCACCTGGCCTCTGTCTGGTGTACCCAGTCCTCTATGGGCAGCATGGGGTGGGGACTCCCCTGAGCTCCTGCTCAGCTCTGGCCTTCTAGGGTTTCCTGAGTGGGTACTCTTTGGTCAAATATTCCCGTCTGGGCATCAGGGACTTCTTACCACATTAAACAGGAGAATCCCCTGGTCCCTGAGTCACTCTGTGAAAGGACAGCTCCACCTCGCCCTGGGTCTCGGTTTCACTCTGAAAGGTCAGCGGTATACTTGGTTCTCTTTCTTCCACCATTTTGGGGAGGACATCTTTAGGGGACTCCCAGGCCCACTGAGGTCTTAGGACTGTGGAACAGGAGTTCCTGACAGACGGGCACAGGTGCAGCCCAGTTCCAGTCCCACAGCAAGATGCCCAGGGATCTGCTGTGCCTGCCAGAGCTGTGGGCACCCTTGACTGTGTTGCTTAGACCTCGGCATGGCATTTGAGACAGCTGAGAGAGGGGGCCGAGGAAGGGCCTAGGAGGAGGGTGGGGCAAGCTTGGCTGTTTGCACCTGCCCTTCTATGGGCACAAGGTGGCAGGGGCCTAGCATGAGGGCATTTCTGGACAGGGTCACAGCTGTTGCCCGATCACCCTGTTCCACACACCCCACAGCTTGTGTCCTCATTCAGCCTGGGCAAGTGTCCTTAGAGTCCTTCTTCGGCCCTCATGACACACGTCCCCCCTCCCAGGAGACAGCTCTCATAGAGCCTTGCTGGGGACAATGTGGCCCTGGAACCCCCGGGTTGGCACATGGATGCTGACCCAGGCCAGGCCAGTCTCTGTTGAGCCGCAGACTCTCTTCTTGACTGAAGGGTTCCCTGAACAGTTCTCGAACCAGGGTCCAAATGGAAAGCAGCAGTGGGGAGCCTGAGGTTGGCCCCCTGCCCCCAACATGCTCCCCTCACGGTGAGGCCTCTTTCCCATTATCTGGGAGGACTGAGGCATTATTGTCCCTGCCCAAGATCTGGAGCCTGGCTCCATTTTTACAAGGCAGCCTTGGGGACTACAGAGACTGCAACACCTGCTGAGGTGGCCCTTCCCTCCTTGAGCCTGTGGCTGTGCCCTGAGGGCCACGCCTTCCCTGACAGTTCTGGCAGCAGTTTTCAGGCCCCTGAGGCCTTACCTCCTTCTTCCCCTTCCTCTTATACACCTGGACCACAATGCCCACATCCGGCTCCCATGAGGCCTCTAGTCCCTGGCTACAGAATGTCCCCCTCTGCCCCTTGAAGACCCAGCCTGTCCCTAAGACCTGACACTCTCTTCTGAAACCTGTTCCTGGGACCGGTCAGAGCAGGCACCCATGGCCTGGCTTAGTCTCCATGTCTGCCCACAGACAGCATCCCTTTCCATGACCCCCAGTTTGACCCAACACAGGGAGGAACCTCAGCAGTTCCTCAAATCACAGATGCCCTTAAGCAGCTGGCAGCCTACAGGCCTCTGCTCAGCTCTGTCTGTGGCAGAGGAGTGGCGCCTTTACCTCCTCCAACATTCCCCTCCCATACCCTCTGTACCCAACAGCAGTGCCTGGTCCGTGAGATGCCATTGGCCTTCTGTATCCCCACATAGCAACTTTGGGAACCCCTGAGACCTGGCCACCTCTGAGTATCTCAAGGCAGGCCAGACCCCTCAGATGAGTCTACAGGTCAGCAGCCTGGCCAGGATTCACAGCCCCAGTTTCTCCCAACACAGCTGTTGCTTTCTCCCACTGATCAGGCCACATTCAAGCATGCCCAGTTCCTTCCACACCAAGCATCTACTGTCTTTGTCCTGGCTGTGGACCCTAGCCAGGGAGATCTATCGTTGCCCAGTTAGGCCAAGCTGCAGAGGCAAATAGAAGAGACACGCACCTCTATGGTTAAGAGGGGGTTTCTGAAGGACCTCTAAGTCCCCAGTGAGTAAGCACTATCCAAGACTCTGACCCGCAGGACTTAGCACAAAGCAAGCTGCCTGCTGTGGTGCTCACTCACTCTTTGCTGTCTTCTGCATGCAGCTCTTCCTGCTCCTCACAGCTGGGATCGCTGGCAGCCTCCGCCATGGGCCTGATGTCTTTGGTGTGGGTGAGCTCTTTGTGGCTCCTAGTCCTTCTCTGTAGATGGGCCGTGGCCTAGAGCCCCCACCCGGGGCAGGTTTCACTTCCTCCTTCCGGCAGGCAGCAGGTTGAGGTTTGGAACCTATTGGGACTTGGGTTGGGGTGTTGTTTTTGACTATGTTGCTGCAAGAGAAGAAGAAAAAAGCTAAACCCAAACCACTCATCAGGAAGTGTTGAGCAAGCTGCAGCCGCCGGGGGTGACAGAAAAGGACCGAGGGCAGAGGTGGGTGAGGATGCTCCTCACAGGTCTAGCCCATGTGGCTGGGACACCCTGTGTATCTCTAGGGTGCCTACCAGAGTCCTGTGAGTAGCTAGTTCTCCCAGTGTCCAGAATTCATGATCCCTTCAGCAGACTGTGCTCCCCTGTGGACTGCTTTCAACTGTTTTACATGGAAGTCCTCTGTGCCTCCATGTGCACTCACAGAACATGGTGGAGCCAGTTCTTGATACTTCAAGCCTTGGGCACTCTTGAGTAGTCTTTGCTTTCCACCCATGTCCAGGGTCCTGCACATGGTGCTCCCAGTCTGTAGGTCTAGAGCTTGTCTCAATCTGTCCCCATTCCCAGCTAAGAGACACCTGTGTCTCCTTCTTGCTCTGTCAGCTCAGTTCTCTTTAATCCTGTCTCTGTGCTCTGAGCATTTGGAACCAATATCAGAGTTGGTTGATGTTCCCAGATAAGACAGAGTGGGTCATGGATTCTCTTGAGAGGCAAGATAGTAGCAAGACCAGGGGAGGGACCAAGGCTTTTGAGAGGAAACCAAAAGGATTCTGGGTCATCAAGAAATGTTGCAGAGTTTGAGGACCAGATTCCAAAGCTCCAGGACTTGAGCTGAGGTGTCATTGGGCCGAGTTGGGACAGTCACAGTATGGTAGAGACTCCCTCCTTGAGGTCTGCTGGCCCAAGAGACAGAAAGAAAGGAGCCAGTGCCATCTGGGTCAGCGTTAGCCAGTGAGTGGCCTCAGGAATCCAACTACGAGGTCTTTTAGGGGAAGAGGGGCAGAAGGGCAGGAGAGATCCTGGGGGTGTTGGGAAACTCAGTGGAACCCCTAGAGTGACATCCAGAAGCAGAGCAGTGCTTACAAGCCTGCCTGAAGGCAATGAGCCCTTTCTCACCCACGTGGCCCCACGTGGCTCAAAGGCAGGCAAAGCCTGACTCACTCTATCCCAATCCCGAGGAAGAGACACAAAGGAGACCCAGAAGAGCAGTGTCCAGCAGGCTGGGCCAGAGCCCTGACTGCTTCCTCTTTAGCCTCCTGTCCCTTTCTGCACTTTGCTTCCTTGGGACCCTCCCAAGGGCCCTGTTGGTGAGTGGCTGGGAGTGCATGTGGCATGTGGCAGAGCTATGACACTTCAGACATGACACCTCTTAAGAGGTTCCCACAGGCTCTTATGTCTGCCACAGGACTCCTCCATCCAGGCACCTTTCCTGTGGATTCCAGCCACTACTCTGTATGACCTTTCTCTGGCTTGCTGGGCCTTAAGGCTGGGGGATGGGCAGGTGGAGGCCATTGGTTGTCTATAGGCTGGGCTGACTTCCTAATTTTCAGGGCCTCTGATCTAGCAGCTAACATCTTCCAGAGGGAACTTCAGACCCTACTAGCACAGACCCTTCAGGCCTGCAGAGCCAGCTCCTGCCTGAGGGGAAGTCCCAGTCTGGCTTTCCCAAAGCTGAAGTGTTGTTAAGTCTGCACCAAGAGTAGCAGTGTGGAGGGCAGGACTCCTGCAAGGGGATGGGTCCTATACCCAAGTCAGATCTCTTTGCTGTAAAAGTTAATCATGGGCTGGCAAGATGGCTTAATGGGCAAAGGTACTCTTGAGACCAAACCTGATGACCTGAGTTCAGTCCCTGAGACCCACATAGTAAAAGGAGAGAACCAATTCCTACAGATTGTTCTCTGATCTCCACATACATGCCCTGGCACATACGCACACCTTTTCTGTGGATTCCAGCCACTACTCTGTATAACCTTCCTCTGGCCTGCTGCGCCTTAGGGCTGCCTGTAGGTTGGGCTGGCTTCCTAATTTTCAGACTTCTGATCCATCAGCTAACATCTTCCAAAGGGAAATTCAGGCCCTACCAGCACAAACCCTCATATAAACACACGCGCACAGGCATGCACACGCGCACATGCACACAGTTTTATATGAGTCCTCCCTAAGAGGGCTATTGTCTTGTCACTTGGTGGGCATCAGGAAGTCCTCACCATGAGCCAGCCCAATGCTCCTGTATGTCTAGCCTTCAGAGCTGTGAGCTAAGCAGATCTTTGTTCTTTGTAAGTCACCCTGCCTCAGGGGTACTGTGTAGCATGCCTGGGACATATGGGTGCTATGTGAGCTGCCTCATCCATTATTTTAGTTTCATCTGAATCGGGAGATTTTGCCTTCTCTGAGTTTCATCCAGACCCCAGCCATCAAAGAGGGTGCCCCTGCCTGTTTGGCTTGTCTCCATCTTCCCAGGCGGATGCAGAGGCTGAGCCCTCCCATTAAGGATTGAATTGCATACTCCAAGATGCATATGTTGAAGTCTTAAACCCCAGGACTTCAGAATGTGACCTTATTTGGAAATCGGCTGGTTGCAGATGTAACCAGTTAGGATGAGGTCATTGAGGGGAAGGGCCTGCTCCAGTATGATTGGTGTCCTTACAAAAAGAGGAAATTTGGGCACACACACACACACACACACACACACACAAAGGGAGAGGGGGGAGGGAGGGAGGGAGAGAGAGAGAGAGAGAGAGAGAGAGAGAGAGAGAGAGAGAGAGAGAGAGAGAGAGAGAAACAGTCAAAAAGACAGAAGTTGGTGATGTTTCTACAAGACAGGGGTCACCACCCCCCCAGAAGCCTAGATGCCCGCGGGAACACTCCCCCCACTTAGCCCAGCAGTGCCTGTTCTTCTTGTCTAGCCTGCTGCCTCCAGAATGAGAGAAATGTGTCCATCACTCTTAGGGTTTAGATCGAAGTGTCTCTCACAAGCTCATGTTTTGAATGCTAGGTCCCTAACTTGTGACATTGTGTGTGTGTGTGTGTGTGTGTGTGTGTGTGTGTGTGTGGTGTTGTTGTTGGGATAAAACTCAGGGCCTTACACAAACTAGGCAAATGATGTACCTCTGAGCTATATCCCCAGCCCTTTGTGGTGCTAATTTTAAAGGGGGTTTGTGCAGGCTGCTGTACACATACTATGAAGCCTTTGGGAGGTGGGGCCAGTCTCTGACAGAAGTAGGTCAGTAAGGGCGGAACTTTCCAGGTCCCCTCTGCTTTTGTCTCTGGGTTTTCTCTACTTTCTAATCAGCCTCTGTTGAGGTCAGGTTGTGCCCTTACTCTAAGTGACTCCATATTGTATAAAACAGTGGTGGCTGTGCATTGCTCTGGGAGACACCATTTCACAAGTAACTTTGCTTTTGACTCCATTTTGATGGAGAACAAAAACTGTAGCCCCTGGGTGGACTCAGAATCTGCACCATCTGTCAGGTACAACCTACCCAGTACAGACGGACAAATGACTTATCCCTGGGAACAGAAAGGGAGCCAGCCACACTATAAGTATATTGAGGGTGCTTTGAAGCCATAGTGGCACATGAGTGCATTAAAATGGTGTCAGGAAAACCAGGCCCAAGAACTTATCAGACACGCCACACCAAGGAAAGGGTGTGACTTCCTCACCTGGACCCCACAAACTGATGGACACTTAACACTGTGATGGTATGGCCCCCACCAACCTATCATCTGATACCTAGTGTGTATGTCAAGGACTGACAGGCAGAGGAATCCCGGACTGTCCCAGGAGCTTCAGTCAGCTTGGTCCCCTGCTCTTGACATGTCCTTGACATTTGGACCCGAACCACCAGTTCCCTGCTCCAGACCCCTTTGGGTCTTTCACCTCACACCTGGACTCTACAGCTTTACTCTTATACCTGGGCTGCAGCAGCTGCTCTCTCCAGCATTGGTTTGGTTTGTTATCTTATCAATACAAACCCTCTCGCAGCCTACTTCTGAAGCCTCTTGAACTCTGCTGGAGCCTGGGACTTGCATTCAATCTATAAACTGCATATGCAATCATAGATATGGATGCATTTCTCATGTGCTCTGTGGGGTTATCTGAGAGTTAGTATTAGCAATTGAGATCGGAAAATAAGAACCTGTATTTGTTCCAGCCAGTTTAAGGCACCAATTTTGTTTCTTATATAGTGTGCTCATGACAACCTCCATGTGAGAGATCTCTAGCCCAAGTTCTTACTGTCCAGAAAGGAGACCCTCTACCCTGCCCTCCCTGCCGTGATGAGCTGAAATGTTCCTAAAACCAAGCACCAAAATAAATGGTTTATTCATTTCATTGTTTCTGTCAGGTATTTGATCACATTTATATGTATGATAGTTTCGTCCCCATCTACAGAACACCTAATGCTGACCTCTGTGTGTCAGTCAAACAGGTCCAGCCCCTCCCAGATCTACAGGGCAGGAAGCCTCCCTATCTTCCAGGACCTGAAAGGGTTATATCCACAGGCTACATGATGATGCTCTGGGGCCTAGAGGGCCCTACAGGGTGCCTTAGAGTCATGCACACCCACTCTTCCCTCTTGCCCCCACTCCCTTCCCCATTCTCAATAGAGCATTTGTTCCTCCTTTTGCTTCTCAGAACCAGGACTCCAGGTGTCCTCATGTGGGTCCCTTCCAACTGCTAGAACAGATAGGCTCTCATTGACTTCAGCACTCCTGAGCCCTGGATTCTAACCCTCCCATGTTCCAGGACCACCCTATTGCACAGTCTTCCACAGTCCTCCCCATCCCTTCCAGGGCTCCATTTTCTACTATTCTCTACTATCACCTCTATTCCATCAGGACCAGCAAGAGTGCTGAGACAGAGTCCCCTAGTAGGAAGTGCTGGCCATTTGGCTATCTATGGTTTGTGTGTATGTGTGTGTGTGTGTGTGTGTGTGTGTGTGTGTGTGTGTGTGTATGCTGTATGAGCTCCCTGTTGGCAAAAGCTCACAGACACAGCCCTTCCCCCTGAGCATCACCCCAGATTACACACATCATTCATTCACTTGGAGTCATTGACTTCTCAAGCTCCAAGGGCAGCACAGGACCAGGACATGCTCCTGTGTCTCTACCTGATACAGTGTCCGGGGTCAAAAGACTAATAAAATAAGGGAAGCTCGAACTCATGCTAGGATGCATGTGCTCTGCCTGAAAAGACAGGGAGAGCAGGCATAGCTGAGGAGAGTGTCTGTGAAGCAGGCCAGGCAGATCACCTAGAGCTTTTAGAGCTGGAAATACCTCCCAAAGGCTACCGCAGGAAGAAGAGCTGGGCAAAGTCCACTTCTGGTTTGTTCCCAGTGGAAGATACAACTGCAGGCAGGCGGTGGAGGTGGCCCCAGGAGGGCAGAGATGTGGCCAGAATGAGGGGGATAAGGAGAGTGATATTTTGGAGACTGAATGGTCCCGCTTGAATAAGGGGCCACAGAGACAGTATGACACCCAGGTCCTGGATGGTGAGCCCATGTGCAGCGTTCACCAGCGGGCTTGTGAAAGGCAGGCTTGGAGGGTGGAGGTTTATATAACATGAGGGCCCCATGTTATAGTCTGGGACTTCTTTTTGTGGGGTTTAAAGGAAAGGACGGCTGGGTACTGTTAAAAATATGGTCAGGGTCACAAAGAAAGAGACTATCACTCCCACTGTAATGCCGGGGCAGGGTGAACTTCACTACTGATCAAGAGGGTGTGCTCCAAGTTGAACACAGAGAACAGGAAGTGAGTTTAGCTTTTGTTCTGACTCAGGTGACGATGGGTCTTCCCCCCATTGGCTGGGCCCATGTCTTAATTTAGTTGGCTGGTCTGAAAAGAATTGGCACACAGGGAATGGAGGAGGCAGGGAAAAAGGGTCACTGCTCCAGGCCATCAAATTCTTGGAATGCAGCAGGGGAGCCTTTGTGTAAACAAAAGTTTTACTGAGTCAGGGAATTAAGCAATTTGCATAAGTTATACAAGGTGGGGGAGATAAAAAGTTTTGCATTCCTTGTCCTAAACACAAGTTTTATAGTGTTTGATAGAAAAGACTAATTTGATATTGCTTACAAATCCTTCCTTATTTTTAACCATTCTGTTCTTCAAACTCATTATAATGTTGCCCCTCTTTTTCTGTCCTATCTTATAAAAAGATACTGAAATGGGGCCGGTGTACCTGTCTAGTAATAGATGACTCAAGCCATAGTTAGGCCCTCAAAAGCATTAACTGTTACATCTATTTCACTAGCACAGCTTAAGGTAAACCCATCTTCCTAGGGTGCTTCTTTGACCAGGAGACTGACCAGGCCCTGTTGGAATGTTAAGTCTGTGTCTAGGTCAGAGATCCTATTCTTTTGAGGAGGCAGGGTTTTCTCTTAACAGGGCTTCATTGCTACTTTATTATTCTACCCTCTAAAGACACTAGAAGTACTTAGAAACAAGATCAGAGATCCCAAAACACTTTTGGTATCTTTGGTCTCTGGCAAAGAGGAAGCTGCCAAGGGTTCTAAGGACATTTATAGCTTCTAGTCAAGAAAGAAACTGGTTACTTTTCTTTGGGGTCTTTTTACCCTATACTGCCTAGTCAATTTCTACCTCCTGATCTTATCCCTCCTCTCTCTGAAGCAGTAACCCTAACTGCCATTATGAAATTGGGTTGATGACCAGTCTGGCATCTTCCAGCTTGTCAGGTCCAAAAGAAACTGGGGTACAAGGTTTTGTCACCACATGTATAAAGTGAGGACATGACCGCTCCAAGGTATGATTGAAGAGAAGGTTTTTATTGTAGATATGAAAGGGAGTACAGCCAGAGACATCTGGAAGAATCCATAGCAGGGAGGACAGTAGTAGACTAAACATGACTAAACTAAACTAAACAGCAGACTGAAGTGGGCCGTGAGAGGAAATAGAAAGGGGGAGAGCAGGAGAGAAAGAGAAGAGAAAGAGAACAAAGAGGGGAGACGGCCAAGAGGGAGGGGGCTGAGGAGAGGGAGCAAAAAGAGTTCATGGTTGAAATGGCAGGGTTATACAGGAAAGAGAAGCTGAGGGAAGGGAAGCCCACGAGCTGGAGAAGTTTAAGGTAGGGGGCAGGGGGGGGGTGTCTAACATCTGGGGAGTGTGATCCATTGGACTGTTACCAATCCTCTTGGTCTTTGGTTATATTTTTCTACTGAATGTTGGAAATTTTGGCCACTACATGGAGATGGCCAGTATTAATTCCTGTTTCTGTACCGTCAAGGCCAGATGAGGATATGGTTTTTGGGGGTCACTTGGGCTTCAAAGGAATCTGACTCCTCAAGCTTTCCTTTACCAGTTATCCATCTGTGTAGGATAAGTCAAAGGCCTTGCTTGACCTGACTGTGGCTTCCCCTGCAAGTCCTGAGGAAATCCTTCCGCAGTGTTGACCTTCTCCTTCATAGTCTGGATGCTGGTTAGAATTCACTGAATGGGATCTCCATGGCCTCCCTGAAAAGAGAACAGGTGACTGTCCACACTTACAGAACATTTTGAGATGGCCCACAGTCCACTGGGAGGATTTGATCTTGCAGGACAAGGGGAAAATATTCTCCCTGTTAATCCTTCTACCCACATTAGTGTAGTCTCCCAGCCTGGTTATTGAACATCCACAAGATCAGTTACACCAAACTGGTACTTTTAACTACTGTATAATACTTAAAAAGCCAGACATTTCTAAATAAACTTTGACAAGAAGTACATTATAGCTAGTCCTTATAATTGATGATCTTTGACCTTAGAAACTTTAATATCATATACATCATCTCAAAGTCTCATCTATTATATATCTTAAATAATTTGCTCAAATCTTTATAATTTCTGTAAGCTTTCTAGTCTTTTCCATTCTGGAAACATATAGCCATTCATATATATATTATATATTATATATAATATATATATATATAATCCCTCTTTACTAAAACAACTTCCATGTTTGCATCCTTCTAAAATTTTCTTTTACTTATTGCTTTTCTTTCTAAATACCATGAGACATAATAGCACTAATAAATAAATTTACTATCTGTTGTGACAAATTTCTCCCTTGGGAGGGGGCGGTTATTAAGCAAGAGCTATCCCCTCTTCATAAAGTTCCAATAACAAACTAAATTTCATCACAGTTCACTCTGGGGAAATCAATGAGTTTATTGGGCTTACTTATTGACCATGGGTGAGGGGTTACTGACAGGAATGTGGGTTTCCCAAAGCAGCCACACTGGAAAGTCTTCACCCAGTATGTATAATGGCTTTCCCCTAGCTGCACAAAAGGAGCCCTCCCCTGCCCCCCTCCCGCCATCTTTTTCAGCATACATATTCTTGGCCAGGCGGTGGTGGCTCACGCCTTTAATCCCAGCACTCGGGAGGCAGAGCCAGGTGGATCTCTGTGAGTTTGAGGCCAGGCTGGGCTACCAAGTGAGTTCCAGGAAAGGTGCAAAGCTACACAGATAAACCCTGTCTCAAAAAACAAACAAACAAACAAAACCAAAACAAACAACAACAACAAAAAACCCAGCATACATATTCTAAATCCTCTCCCAAATCATGAGAGCAATGTGATCAGGGCAGAACTGCACACAACTGTCCAGGAGAGAGACTAGATACTCAGAATAATGGTCCAGTGACTCTCATTACTTACCCCCTTCTATGAAAGAACATCAACAGGCAACAGACCCAGCATTAGCCCTCTTGTGAGCAGGCACAGACGATCTTATGAGGGCAGCAATGGTTTGGCTTAGCATAGAGCTGTGCAACACCACCTGAATAAAAAAAGGCTGGAGAGCAGTGAAATATATATGATAATCATTTATTAATTGTCATACTATTAATTGTGGTCATATTTGTAATCTAGGAAATAAAGCTTGCCTGAAGATCAGAGGAAACAAGCTACAGCCACTTCTCACCTCGCCAACCCCTCAGCCGATCCTGTCTCCACAAATCCTCAGACTGAATGCTCTGTGGTGTTTTTCAGCTTAGTAGCATTATCACAGTTCATGTGGAATTGTTGTTGTGGGATCCCATCATCCTTTTGGAGACTTCAGAGATCGAATTAGATCAGATCATTCCTTTTCTTGGTAATTTTTTCTGGGTAGTTCTTTCTTCTTCTTTGGATGCTTATTTGTCCAAAGGTCTTTAAATTCCTCAATATGGTTGTTTTTATTTTCCTGAAATGACAAAAACAAAACCCTCCCCTAACCCTAACTTTGGGGAGTTTCCAAATCTAATCTTTATCCATTTTGATTTATGGTTTCTCCTGAAATTTTTTTGTTTTATTGTTTATAACTGTTCTATCATTCAGAGCAGTATGGTTTCTTACAATAGGTATTGGGTTCTTTAATTGCTCTGGGAAGGAGTTTCTTCCACAATAACAGGAAAGGACTGAATGGAGTTTGATATGGGGGCCTTTGAAAGGCCCCTCAGGACGTTTCCCATAGCAAAGACAAGGGATTACCTTGTCTGTCCCTTATTGATCTACATTCATTAGTCCAATGTCTGCTTTTGCCACATCTTCTGCATAATCCAGAAGGGAAGGGTGTTCTGTTGGAATTATTCCTTGAAAAAAACATTGTTTGTAGGAATGCCCTACTTACAGTCCCCTTTTAGGTGACCTTGTTTACTGCAACTGAAACATTTTACATTACTATTTTTCTTCAAATCTCTGGAAATCACTTCTCCTATCCAAGCATCATCATGGTCATGAGATTCAATATTGATTGTATCTCAGATCCATTCCTCCAAGGGTGCTGCTGATCTTGCCTTTAACGGGCTAATTACCCATTTGCATTGTGCATTAGCATTTTCAAAAGCCAGAGATTCAATTATTATTTGTCTAGCTTCTGAATTTGGTATTATTCCATTTACTGCTGAAGTCAGTCTTTGTAAGAAATCAGTGGTTTCTTTTGGGCCCTGTATAACTTTAGTAAATAACTCAATTTTCTTTCCTACTTCTTCAATTCTGTCCCAAGCATTCGAGGCTGCTGTGCAGCATAAAGCTAGGGTGTGGTCAGCATATAAAGACTGTCTTTGTATATCAGCAATTAATTGTTAGGCTTTCAGAGTTCCCAGGTAAACCTCATAGACAGTCTTTATATGCTGCCTAGTGTCACTGCCATAGCCACACTTTTGGTTTTGAATGAGTGTGTGTAGCAGGTTCAGAGAAGCAGCGATACACAGCAGAACATCATCACATTATGTTTACAGCATCCAGCAAAACTCAACCAAAAAAATCTCTGTTAAAACTGTGATGCTGGAGTTACTATTGAGAGATCTTTAGACAGAGGGTCTGTGGTGGTTTGAATATAATTGGCCCCCATAATCTCATAGGGAGTGGCACAATTAGGAGGTATGGCTTTGTTGGTGTGGATATGGCCTTGTTGGAGGAAGTGTGTCACTGTAGGGGGTTTTGAGGTTTCCTATGCTCAGGATATCACCCAGTGCATCAGTCAACTTCCTGTTGCTTGCAAGATGTAGAACTCTCAGCTAATTCTCCAGTACTACATCTGTCTGCCTGATACCATGCTCCTTGCCATGATGATAATAGACTGAACCTTTGAAACTGTAAGCCGCCACCTCAATTAAATGTTTCCTTTCTAAGAGTTGTCATGGTTATGGTGTCTCTTCCCAACAATAAAAACACTCACTAAGACAGGGTCCCTTTATCCTCTCCACAGATGAGCATCCCATTAGCTGTTTTTACCACAGACATCTTTATCTTGTGAGATAAACATCAGTGTACACAAAAGATATTGTTCCTTCATAAACTGAACCCATTGGTTTACACTGGAAAAGAGACTTGCTGTTGAAGCCAGTGGCAACTAGTTGGACCAAAAGTACCTGTCTTCCTTATTTCCTTATAACCTGAATAGATTTGTCTAGATGAGTGTCATCATCTGTTGGGTCATATGTTGGGAAGAGGGATTAACAAGATACAGAATATATATGAGTTAGAGTACTATACTAGACAGAACACTTAAATTTGAAGGTTTACCGTCTTTCTCATGATTGAGTGGCAGTCAGCATCCATGACTGAGGAGGATCAAGCAGACAGAAGTACCTGGGACCATCCTTGGATAGACTTAGAGTGACCAATACTGACAGTTTAGATGCATCTGAAATGGCTGGAGGCAGACAACCTGAAAAAGTTAGTAAGTGCTCGCCTTCCTATAAAGAGATCAAGTTGTAAGACAATATAATACACTTTTTTTTTCTATAAACGCCACTTTTTCTCCTCTAGTTTATATTCGGTACAGGTCTATGTACAGAAAAATATTAGATATTTTTTTTCTTAAGGCCCATGGATAGAAGAGATCTCAATGGGTAGGAATACAGTGAGGGATGTCTTTACTGACAATTACCCATCTGTGAGGCAAATGAAGATACATTGGAATGTCTTCCAGATCTTCTTTCTCTCCTGCTGGAGAGTTCCTAGCTCTTATTCCTCTCCTCATGAGTGACCATGAAGAAAGGAGATACCTATCACACTAGTCACTTCGTCGATATGGGCCTGGATACCTATAGCCTCCCCTTTCCTCATTAGCCACCATGAAGAAGACAGTATCTCCAGATTACCCACACCTACAGATGTGGCTCTAAAAAAGAAATCAGTCAGCTTCTAATGATTGTACAAATTAGGGAGGATTTTGGCTCCCTTGTGGATTAAACTTCCAACGTTTCCTTCAAACACTATCTTTGACCCTTCACATTTATAAACTATCAATCCTTATTACATTTCTCAACCTACATAGGCAGCAAGCATACAGCACTCAGGGTGATTTCCTCCTTTAAAAGATGACTTTCTATCAGTCAGGCTGCCTGGGTTAAAAAAGGCCTGGTACAACTTACCACACACAATCTTGAAATAAGTATCCACAATTCAGAGAATACAGTACACAGAAAACATCTACAATAACTTAGAAAGAGACAGCATCAGAATATTCTTTTTACTTAGCCTGCTTATGTCAAAACAACTTGAAAGTGAAAACAAATGTATAGGGTGCCAGGGCACGATGGGGCAAAGTAAATGGACAGCAAGTGAGCCAGAGAGTTTTCTCTCCAGGTCCCACCAAGCCCCGGCAGTCTGACAGCCCACTTATAAAATAAACATACAGACGCTTATATTATTTATAAACTGTATGGCCGTGGCAGGCTTCTTGTTATCTAGTTCTTATATCTTAAATTAACCCATTTCTATTAATCTATAAGTTGCCACGTGGTTCGTGGCTTACCAGTATCTTAACATCTTTTTATGGCGGCGGCAGCTGGCAGTGTCTCTCTGCCTCAGCCTTTCACTTCCCAGAATTCTCTTCTCTGCTTGTCCCACCTATACTTCCTGCCTGGCTACTGGCCAATCAGTGTTTTATTTATTAACCAATCAGAGCAGCACATTTGACATACAGAACATCCCACAGCAAGCAAGCATGGGGCAAAGGAGTATTGAACAGCTTAGAGACAAATAATCTTGGAGATTCGAAGCACCAAAAGCAGCCATTAAGATCCATCATAGCTTTTATTCCCAGCCTCCTGCCTGAGCAGATGGATTCTTCTTTGCTTCCAGCTCTCCTAGCTGCCCACTGGCAGCAGCTTGTCTAGCACATGGCAAATGTATTCTTTTGGTTCCCCCTGTGTCTTAGTTAGGGTTGGTTACTATTGCTATGATAAAATATCATGATCAAAGCAAGTTTATGAGGAAAGGGTTTACTTGGCTTGTGCTTCCATACCGTAGTCCATCACTGAAGGAAGACGGGACAGGAACTCAAGTGGCAGAAACCCGGGGGCAGGAGCTGATGCAGAGGTCATGAAGTGATGCTGGTTTGCTCCTCCTGGCTTTCTCAGCCTGCTTTCTTCTAGAGCCCAGGACCACCAGATCAGGGATGGCCCTTCCCACAATGGGCTGGGTCCTCACCTATCAACCACTAATTAAGAAAATGCCTCGAAGCCAGATCTTATGGAAGCATTTTCTCAATCAAGGCTCCCTCCTCCCAGATGACAATAGCTTATGTCAAGTTGACACAAAACCAGCCAGCACACCCTGGGATCCGTGCTTTCAAGACTTCACTGTGGGAAGATGTGAATTCACATGAGCCTTGCAAATCTAAACCACTTCAAAGTGTCAGCTTCTTTTGATACCTGGCTAGTGCTGGAGGCACATGGCTGAGACAGCTCTTTTCGAGACATAGGACTTCTCTGTGTAGGCCTGGCTGTCCTGCAACTCACTCTGTAGACCAGACTGGCCTCAAACTCACAGAGATCTGCCTTCCTCTGCCTCCCAAGTTCTAGGAGTAAGTGTGCACCACCGCTGCCCCTGCGCTGAGAAAACTCTTAAGTTCCCTCTAAAGCAGTGACTCAAAATTAAAACAAAACAAAATAAAAACCTAGAACAAACAAACACCATGGAGATCGGGTGTTACTTCCTCAGTATAATGTGAAAGGGGTAATCCCCTGAAGTGCCACCATCGTGATTTATTGGTCGTCACATGGCATTCACCTTCTTTATGATGTCATTAGCCAAGATGGTGGCAAAACACATGGTTACTTTCTGCTCGTGGGCTCAGCCCCATGATAAAGTGAGCCCTTCTCCATCAGGGCACAAGTCCCCATGGGATCTACACATAACACAGATTAAATGTGAACAATTTTACCCATTTCTCAAAACAAAAAAACCCTTAGGTTAGCATGCTATAGGAGATGGTTCTTATGGCTGCCAAATAGCAAAGAAACAGAGGAAGGAATTCTGTGGTCTTAACCAAGAAAGTTGAGTCTATATATCTTACCACGCAAATTGTAACTGTGGACGCCAAGTACTGCCATCTGGATCTTGTTTAAACATCCCCTCAGCCCCTAGGCACAAGATTTTGCTTGGCGCCATTTTATCCCACTCAAGCATGGTGTGGGCTGAGATCAGATGGATCTGTTACTCTCCATGTTGGCTGGAATTTAAAACCTCAGGAAACCAACTAGTTAAAATAGTTAATCCTAATTTAAAACCTTAGTAGCCTTGTGTGGCTCTTTTACCCAGTTAGAAAAATCAGCTGCCGGATGGCATCATCTAAAGCGGTCAGACTTAAGCACACCAGGAAATTGCTTTTGGTCCTTGCGCCAGACCTGCTGTAAAGTTTCCCAGGTTCTCGGAGGGAACTGGGTAGAGAGGGAAAGAAGGGAAAAATCCAGTGCCCAGAAAGAGATATTTTCTTATAAGGCTAAGATGGGGAGTCAGGCTGAACCTGGGGCTTCAAGCCTGCAATTCTAGCTACTTGGGAGGTTTGAGGCAGGAGGATCAAAAATCCAAGGCCAGCCTGGGTGAGAGTATAAGTTCAAGGCCAGCCTAGGCAATTTAGTGAAACTGTCTCAAATAATCACAAAGAGCTCAATGGTAGAAGTACTTGTCTAGCATATGTGAGACCCTAGGTTGAATCTCAAGTATTGAAAACGTAAGAAAGATGGGATTCAGGCCTTCTCTGGAGGCCTCAGAACACATTACCTGGGGGACATGGACAGTTGGGTCCATAAAAGGAGTTTCTGGGAGAAGACTAGGTCAGGAGCACAGGCTTGGTGACAGATGGGAGATGGGGCATAAGATGAACTAGGAACAATCTGAAGTATGAGGTCAAGGATATGGACAGGCCAAGACAGGAAAGCAAGAAGCAAGTCGGCTTTGATGATGGCTTCCTTGGCAGCTTTGGTAGAAAGCACAGGCAGAACCAGGGGACATGGAGATTGCCATCTGGGTCTATACAGAGCCCCAGACAGCAGCAAGGAGGCAAGGTCCCCCCACCCCCGGGCCAAGTCATCGGGTATCAAAAGTACATCTTGACTCTCCAGGAGCATGACAGGCTATGACAAGAGGTGGGAGGACCCCACCTGGAGGTGGGGGAACCACACCATGGGCCATGCACATGGCAGAGCAAAGCCCTGGAGATGGTCTGGGGGTGATTCAGTTGCTGATGGATGTCTTTGAAGATGGGAGTTAGACAGAGAAGCAGAAAGACAAAGGCAAGGGGCTGGAGGCCAGGCAAGAAGCTGAGTGGCACCTAAGGTTCAGGGGTATGGAAAAGTGATGGCTCTGGAGACTGTACTGGACAGCTGTATCCCCTGAAAACACACACGCTGGAGCCCTGGCCCCTCATATGCTTCTCAGAACATGGCTATATTTGAAGCACAGACCTTTAAAAAAATGATAATGGTAAATGAGGTCACCAGGGTGGTTCTGATCCAATCTGACTGGGGTTCTTATAAGAAGAATGAAACCAGGGAGAGGCCTCTGGGGGAGCCAGCGTGGTGACACTGCCATCTCTGACCTCCAGCCACCATCTCTGACCTCAGGTCTCAGAATATGAGATGATGAAAAGCTGCTGTCGAAGCCCGTGGCCTATGGACTTTTCTGTGGTGGCCTTGGCAAAGCTGTACCAGGGTGGTCTCAGTCAGGTAGGAAAGGCCAGTTGCTATAACGAACACTCTTCCGTTTTAGAGGCTGGGCTTCCCACTGCATCCCATTCTCAAGCCAGATCTACCACAGCTATTCTGGAACCCTAGGTTCCTCCTTGAGGACCTTCACCGAGGGCTGGTCCTCTGGCAGGGAACACTGAGAAAGGGGCCAGGCCAGGATATGTGTCATTGAGAAGGCCCTTGTTTGCACCAGGTATGCTAAGAACAAAGGGAGTCCATAGGCAGACATAGCTTCCGGAACCTTGGCCATTAGACATGGGGGCTGAGGAAGGAAGACAGGATATTGACAATGTACTTGGGACATATGTGCTGTGGGCTGAGTCGCTTATGAGCAGAACATGGTGGTAGCTCTACCACAGCTCCTACCTGTAGAAGCACTCCAATCAACAACCAGCATGGGTGTTGCTGGGTCTTGTCATGGGGAGCAAGGCTGAGCAGTGATGCCCATTCTCTACACAGAAGCTGGGGTGGAACCCTCACCCCAAGCCAGCCAGGGGTGAGCTAAGAAAGCATTTGGACTCTGTTCCCATTAGTAAAGAGAGGACCAGGGATGGGAGAAGAGAGGGCATCCTGGGTGTCTTAGGGTTTCTATTGCTTTGATGAAACACCGTGACCAAAAGCAAGTTGGGGAGGAAAGGGTTTATTAGGCTTACACTTCAGCATTGCTGTTCATCACCAAAGGAAGTCAGAACAGGAACTCAAACAGGGCAGGATCCTGGAGGCAGGAGCGGATGCAAAGACCATGGAGGGATGCTGCTTACTGGCTTGCTTCCCCTGGTTTGCTCAGCCCACCTTCTTATAGAACCCAGGACCAGCAGCCTAGGGATGGTACCACCCACCCTGGACTGGGTCCTCCCCCATTGACCACTAAATGAGAAAATGCCTTACAGCTGGATCTCAAGGAGGTATTTCCTCAGCTGAGGCTTCTTACTCTGATGACTCCAGCTTGCGTCAAGTTGACACACAAAACCACCAAGTACTCCGGGAAAGTCTGCAAAGGGCAGGGGCAGCATGGCCGAAATGAAGGGCGTTAGAAGACAGACATTGGAAAGAAGTCTCAGAGTGCCCAGGCCCAAAGGTCAGTAAGATGAGAACGGAGGGGAAGTGCGGATGTAGGGGTCAGTGCCAGCTACTCTGGGGGCAGATATGGGAGGGAGAAGGTCGGCAGCTAAGCAGAGACAACAATGTGTCTCCAGGTAGTTGACAACAGGTGCCAAGATGGAGATGGACTGAGGCACTCAGCAGCCTGGGGACAGGGGAGTCTGGCATGTGTTTTTCTTACTTGGAGCAGCAGAGTGACCAGGCAAGGAGAAGTTCCTGGGGTTCTGGGGGCAGAGGAGAGCCAGAGCTGCACATGGCATTTGCATTGTGCCTACAGGACAGTTATTCTCCCAAGATGTGGGCCACCTTTGTGAGGAGAGGTCTTTACAGGCCTCTAATTAAAGTTGGGCAGCCAAACGATCTGGTGTGAGAAGAGAGACTTGGGGAGCTAGGGGGAAGTAGAGGATGCTACAGTGGGGCCCAAGCTGGGCTCCGGCTGGTCCCTCCCCGGCTTCTGTCAACCCCACAGTCTTCAGAGTTGGTTGCTGGCAGTGTGAAGGACACACCCAAAGAAGTAAGGAGAGGACAGAAGTGCAAGGCAGGGGGCGGGGGTGGCAGGAGGGCCCTTAGGCTGACCTTGACTGTGAGTCCCAGGATGTGGAGGCCCAGTGGGAGAAGCTGTCTCTCTTGGGCTAGGCTCCCTCTCAAGACAGTGGCAGGGTTAAATACCCATTTCAAGAAGGTCATGAGCCAGGACAGAGACTGCAATAAGAGTGGGTGATTGGGAGGTAGCTATGACAGGAACAAGGCCAGGAAGGAGCCATGTACCAGACAGGGCTGTGTAGAGGCTGGAGGACACTTACTGGAGGACAGGCATTCCAGTTTCACCCCTGTTGCTGTGATAAAACACTCGGGCAAAAGTAACTGTAACAGAGAAAGGGTATTTTAGCGTGTATGGTCCCAGGTTACAGTCCATCATGATGGCAAAACCACAGAGGCAGGAGCTTGAGATGTGTGGTTGTGTGTGGTTGTGTCCAGCTCTGCTAATAGGAGCCACAGTGTGCTGAGTGAGCACGGTGTAGGACCCTGGCAGACCACAGGCACAGTGGACATGCACTCTGTCCTCTGTACCCTGAGGACCTCACACATTGGTCTGTTGATGCTTGTGAAGATCCCATCAGTTTATGAAGACAAGTTATGAAAATCCAATCCTGGATGAGGGTTGTTCTGGGGAAGGGACTGTGCCTTCCCCTGGGACAGCTTAGGTCCCTAAGCTCATGTGCTTACAGAATTAAACAAATATAAAACATTTTGGTCATTTTGGAAAGTAACTAGGAGAAATGGTACACTGTAGGGCTAAGGATAAAAAGGGCCTGAAGCGTGCTCCAGGGAGGCTGCTTGGAGGAGGTGACTTCTAAGATTTATAAGAAGGCCACAGGGGAATTCTCTAGGCCTGAGAAGAGGCAAGCTGGCTGTTCTGGGGCTGACTTCCCACAGACTGGTGGCCAGAGGGCTTGTACTGAGGAGAAAGGCAGATGGGAAGCATTTAGTGTCCATTTAGTGAAGGAGGTGTTCCCTTATCAATGCCTAGTTTGTGGCTCGGTAAATTGAAGACTAATGTTGAGTTGAAATGAGGCTGGGCCACCGAGGTCAACTCTAACCCCCCAGATTCCAGGCTCCAGGACCACAGGGAGAGAGCTAGAGCTAGTGGGCGTGTCCTAGACAGACTTGGATGAGGAACAAACTTACGCAGAGCCGGACAGGTCCTGGATGAAGCCACTCAGGTCCTAGCATCCCATAGTGTGCAGCACTGCGGAGTGTCCATTGGAAGCTCAGGGCAGTTCAGGTGCTAGAAGGTATCTCAGAGGGAATCTGGGTACCTCTAGGCCAGGTGTGGAGTCCAGTCTGCCCCCTCAGAGGGAAGACCATGGCCACACTCCCTCACAGTCCCACCAAGTCTTTAAAGGACACTGCTGTGCCTCACTGTCCAGCATCTGGCCTCTGCTCCTGCTGTCCCTGGAGGTGGAAAGTGCTTTGTCAGCACCCCTGGTCCACTCTGAAGAATGGCCTCTGCCCCACCCTGTAGAGCTCCCTTGGAGTGGGTGTGGTACCCCTCCCTCCACTTGCGCCCCCTCAGCTCCCTACTGCCCGCAGCAGCTCAATCTTGAAGTCCTACTTGCCATTGCTTATTCCAGCCTTTTGCTTCATGCGTTTCTGTTTAAGAATTTTATCGTTGGGTCTGGAGGATGGCTCAGCTGGTAAAGTGCCTTCTGTGCAAGTGTGAGGACCTGAGTTAGTTCCCTAGTACTCATGTTTAAAAAAAAAAATCATGGCAACACTAGGAAGACAGAGACAGGAGGATTCCTGGGCTCACTGGATGGCCAGTCTAGCCGAATCTTGGGAGCTACAGGTTCAATAAGAGACCCTGTCTCCCCCAAATAAGGTGGTGAGTGATGAAGGAAGACATTGTTGTCAGCTTTGGGCCTCCATACACGCACTGCCAGCACACACAAAGAATTTTATTGTTGATGCATTTGAGAAAAGTTTAACTCTTTAGAAAAGTATCTCACGCTTTCAGAAGTGTCTAGAATCAGAGTGGCTTGGGGACCCATCAAGTGCCCTTCACCTTCACTGTCTCCTTGTAACCACCCAGGTAAAGAAACTCTAAAGAGATAGGCGTGCTTCTCTCTTAGGCCATCAGATTATTAAAACAATAGATACCCAAGGCACTGGAATTTTCCCAGGAGTCTCGTGCTGGAGAAGAGAAAGGCTGAAGCCAGGTGCCAGCCAGAGGGGGAGGCTTGTCTCCCAGAGAGATCTCACAGAGTTCTGAGAGCTCGTCAGACCACCTTGCAGGAGAGACTGGAGCTGACAGTGATGGGTCAGTGACGGGCAGGACCACACCTTGACCAGGACTGCTTAAGGAATGCACACCTCCTGCCCTCTGTTTAAGCCTGAACCTCATGTCTGGACCCTGAGGACAGACTTGGGAGTCTGTGGACCTCTTTGTCCCTCTTCCCAATGTGATTGCACTGAATGATGCTCCTGTCTGCCTTTCCCTGTTACCTATTTGAGGACTGTGGTTGACACGGCTGTTAGGGCTGCATGGACTCAGGACTAAGAGCTCCTGTAACATGCTTACAACTTTCTCTGTCAGCCTTCTTTTTCCCTCCCTCCCTTATTCCTAGAAATTTCACAACTTTATAACCACGTTTCTAACAAGACAGCAGTCTTCTGCTAGCCACAGGGCAGTTACCAAAGTAACCAGTCTGTGATCTGCCAGTTTTTGTCCTGTGACTGGCTTCTACTCTTCCTTCCTTTTAGTTTTTAATTTTGTTTTGGCTATTTGTAGATTTTCTGGCTGATAAGATATTCAACACCCACAACCACCTCCTGCTTGCAGAAGAGAATCTTATTAGAATCCAGTCTTCAGACCTCATTCCTGGGATGTCCCAAGAAGGAGCCTGCACACCAGATTCACAGCCTGGCACTTGCCCTCCCTCAAACCTGGCTACCCTTCCACCTGCCCACCTTTGTACCTGGCCATGCATGTAACACCGCCCCCCTCCAATACCTGTCCATACTCACACCTAGCCAACTAAGCCCTACTTCCTTGGTCTTCAGCAGCCAGTTTTCTTTTCATTTTTATTTTTTGGTTTTCCGAGATAGGGTTTCTCTGTGTTGTTTTGGAGCCTGTCCTGGAACTCGCTCTGTAGACCAGGCTGGCCTTGAACTCACAGAGATCCGCCTGCCTCTGCCTCCCGAGTGCTGGGATTAAAGGCATGCGACGCCGCCGACGCCGCCGACACCGACGCCCCGCTCAGCAGTCAGTTTTAAAAGTAAAGCCTTGCTGGGCGGTGGTGGCGCACACCTTTAATCCCAGCACTCAGGAGGCAGAACCAGGCGGATCTCTGTGAGTTCGAGGCCAGCCTGGACTACCAAGTGAGTTCCAGAAAAGGCGCAAAGCTACACAGAGAAACCCTGTCTCCAAAAAATAAATAAATAAATAAAAGTAAAGCCTTCTATTCCCTTTTTGGCCACTGTTCAGCACACATTGCTTGGGATGTCAGGGGCTCCTCGACTTTTGACCTTGCTGAGTCCCCTGTAGACATTTCACACCCCCATCTCTTCCTCTTCTCCTGTCTTCAGCCCTTTTCATATCTAAAGAGACTGTGATTTGCATCTCAGCCCAGATCCCATTTCTTGTCATTACCCAGGGAATTCCCACAGCCTTCCAGACCCCATGGTCCACAGACAGCTTCTTAGCTGCCCTCGAACTCTGGAGCATGACCCAGATCCCTTGCTCCCTTGGCTACTAAGTCCTGGTTCCCTACTTGTTCAGTGTCTCTGTTAACTTCTTCCTCCCAGGAGATAGTGTTGGCTCCCATACCCTACACACACACCCCTTACCTCCTTACAGGGACTCTTCACCTATTGAGATTTTTTTAGATACAAAGCTGTCGAGGATAGCCATACACTGCCCCACTCAGCTTTGCTGCTTTGTGGATGTATGACCTGCCAGCTGAGGCAGCCAGGGTCGCTCCATGGGGCCACAGACAGCATTAAGCACAGAGGCAGGGCTCTGCACATCGCCCTTGGGTCAGTCGGTCTGGTTTGATTTGTAGAGGTCTCTCGTATTTCAATCGTTCACTGGAAAATGTAGTAAGTGCCCATAAATCTGCCACCCCACCCAAGAATTATATCTCCCAAGCTTGTATTTGTGAAGAGCTCTGCTCCCATATGCCCCCTGCTCTGTGCCCACTGCCCCCAGATAAACATCATCTAGCATTTTGTATTTGATATTTCCTTGTTTCAAGAAAAAAAAAGTATCTTCTTTTTTAAATAATAATAATAATAATAATAATAATATTGATTGTCAACTTGACAGGATCTAGACTCCACTAGGAGACAAACCTATGGGTGGTTTAGATGAGAACTCTTCCCTTCTCTTGAACACTTTGTTACCCTGGCAGCCCTGTTTGGGGAGGTTTAGGTGGTACAACCTTGCTAGAGGAAGTGAGTCACTGGGGATGAGCTTTGAGATGAAAAGCCTAGCATCCCTTCCAGTGTGTTCCCGCAGCTTCATGCTTGCAGTTGAGATGGGAGCTCTTTTCCTGCTCTGGCCACCCTATCTACTGCTTGGGCTGTGCTTCCCCCACCATGATGGGCTCTCACCCACCTTTCTTCCCTAGGCTGTCTCTGGTCATGGCACTTTATCACAGCACCAGAAGAGCAGTAACACCTTGGCATGTCTGAGGGGGGTTTCTGGTGGAGTCACTGAGGTGGGAAGACTGTCCTACAGGCTAAACCAGAGAGAAGAAAAGGAGACAATGAGCTGAGAACCAGCTTGTATCACTCTGCTTCTGGCTGCAGATGCCACATGACCAGGCACACTTCTGCCACCGTCGCTCCCCAGCATGATGAACTGGACTCTCAAACCGTGAGTTCAAACCAACTCTTCCTTCCTTCCTTCCTGAAGTTGCTTCATCAGTATTTTGTCACAACAATGAGAGAAGTAGCTAACACACACTCCCAAAGTGTCCCCATGGCATTGAGCCATACTTGCCCAGAGCAGGGCCCACAGTAGCCCTGCCTCCCCTCTCCCAGACCTCAGATGCCTGGTGTGTTGGATGCAGCCACATTGTTCCTGGTAAGCACAAAGCCAGGAGAGACTCAGGTTCACTATTTATCTCCAGAGCATCATGCTCAAGCCAGTCTTTCCTCTGAAGTCACTGTCTATGTATCTGCTCAGCTCTGCCAGGTACAAACTTGAGCTTGGAACTCCTGTGTCCCTTAAACACAGGTTCCTGCAGCACCCATTTGCCTCTGACATCACTATGCACAGCTTCCCACTGAATTGTCTTATAATCCCTGGCCCCTGGGCACATGCCAAGTCACGCTGCTCCTCTGTATCTGAGCCCACCTGCTCTGACTTGCCCTGCCCAGCCCCATAGTGAGGCAGAACTGTCCCCAGAGGTCTGGCCTACTGTTGTAGCAGTCAATCTAGATGTTGGGGAGAAGGTTCAGGGCTGAGGCTCTTCCTCGAATGGGCTTTGGGAGCTGGTGAGAGGAGCATGGTGGGTCCAGGACTTCTGATGCTGGAGGGAGGGCCAGGGAGAATGAAGCGCATTCTGAGCATCGATGAACACCCTCCAGAGTCCCTCACAGCTCCAGCAAGTGAAGGCAACCTCTTTGGGGATCTCCACTGAAGCCCTAGTACCCTGAGAGCATCTCACACAAAGCAAGAGTGGGGCCACAGTCATACCAAGATGGCTCTTCTCTGACCTGTTGGGAATATTGTCCTAGCTAGGCCAGGGCCTGGGACTTAACAAAAACAAGTTCCCTTCTGGGCCAAGGTTGGGCCTGCCACAGTTCTACCCAGGAAAAGGACCTTACCAGCTCATACAAGCCTCTGAGGAAGTGGGAAGCTTATGACTCAGAATAGCCCTGTGCACCTCTGGGAAGGCCTGTGGCCCAGCTATGAAGTCAAGGGCTGAACCATCCCAGGCCCCATGTTCCTCAGAGTGAGTGTATTATTGACCTTGTTAGGCCAATAGGATTCAGGGATTGAGGTATCCAGGCAAATTGTGCAGGCTCAGCCTTACCCTCATCCCTCAGTGTCCAAAGAGGGCCAGGCACTAGATAGAGTGTGTA
This sequence comes from Peromyscus eremicus, assembly GCF_949786415.1. Taxonomy (NCBI): domain Eukaryota; kingdom Metazoa; phylum Chordata; class Mammalia; order Rodentia; family Cricetidae; genus Peromyscus; species Peromyscus eremicus. Next base: position 60,302,096 of record NC_081416.1, read on the forward strand.
GGAAGAGGCAGGATTGATGTAGGCTGAGTCTGAGGATGAGCACAGAGGGTCAGCCTTTCAGGGTGACTTCTGGCTTCTGGCCAAAGATGAGGCCCTGAGAAGGGGCAGTGCTGGAGGAATGGAGACTGAGCCTGTCCTGGGGTGTGCCTGCCAAAGCCATTCCGAGTGGGTGACCGTACCAAGGGACAAAGGAGATAATCCTAGAAACTCCTGCTCAGATATTGTTGGAGTCCCATGGTCATCTTTCTCCAGGCCCTGTCATGGCAGACAAGTCCAGACATGGACCATACCCACCAGTTACAGGGTGCATGCAGCCCAGGGTCCTGGAACTGTACCCGAGCTGTGTGGCCTTCACACTGCCACACTGCTGATGGACTCCAGAATGGGCAGAGACAGAACTAGACCAGACCAATGGTAGGGATGTGAATCCTTTATTGGAGTGAGGCCAGGTACTCCCAGCTTGGCTGTTGGGTGCTCCCCTGGTGGTGGGGTGGGGTGGGGCAGGGCAGTTAGGACTCGGACTCAAACATCTTCTTCCGGCCCTCCATGCCAGACTTCTCCTCAATATTCTTCCTCCAGTCACCCACATCACGCAGGTCCCGCTCCTGAGGGTCGGACCAGAGAGCCTTCAGATCCACCCCAGTCTTCTCCAGACTACCCTGGGCCTCAGTTCACTCTCCATGAATGGGACAGTGAGCGAACTCCCCGGGAAGTGGCCTACCTTCTCGGTGTCCTCCTTCTTGACCTGCTTTAGGTTGGCCCTCAGGTCCATGCACACCTTGTGCTTAGAGCCCAGCAACGCCTTCAGCATGGCATCGGCCGACATACGCACCCTCCGAAGTGGGGGCCTCTTGAACTTGCCCCTCAGGTCAAACAGCTTCTGGTTCATGTCTTCCAGCTGAGAGGAAGGAGCAGGAGGTTTAGGGACCTGGCAGCCCCCATGTCCCTGACCTTGGCCTTACTTTCACATCAACTGGTTTCATCCCATATCAGTTGGCCTCACCGCCATACCGTTTGGCTTCACCCCTTGTCACCGAGCTGTCCCTCCTGCCCCTCTCATGACCCCTGAAGTCACTGACTCCACCCCATGCCATCTGTCCCACCCCCATGCCACTGGCTCCTTCCTCTTACCTCCTTGCTGCTCTTCTGCACCTTCACCTCCATGTCATATTTCTCCTCCTCAGCCACATCGATCTTAGCATGCAGTTGTTTGCAGAGTTCCTGGGTGGGCAAGCAGCGGGTGGGTGGCCACCCTGATACTTGAGGACCACAGTCCCCTCCCAGGCCTGTCCCACCAGGCCTGACCTGCTGAGGAATAGGGGTAGCAGGGCCTTGGGTGGTATGTGGCAGGAAGGGACTACCTGCACTTCAGACATGGAGCCTGGGATATGCAGAGGTGGGCAGTGCTCTGACAGGTAGTTTTGCTTCTCAGATTCACGGCGGCTTTCCTCTTTCTCCAGCTCCGTGGCCGCAATCTGGAGCATCACACTCTGAGAAGCAGAAGGGTGGGAGTGAGGGTCTGCAGTAAGTCCCACCCCCACCTCTGTACCCCCAGCCCTCGGCAGCAGCCCATCCCTACCTTCAGGTGCTGTCTCCGGGCCGTGATGGCCCTGTTGCGCTTCTGCAGAATCGGACAGAGAGGGCAGAGTCAGGCCTTGGCTAGAGCTCTGGCCTCCTTGGAGCCATCTACCCAGGCTCCCAAGGAGGCCACAGGGCCACTGCCCAGGGCCCTGTTTTTTTCCAGTCCAGAGCCTGCTTCGGGAACACATGCTTGTGGTCCTGACACTTTGCTTAGGTGGCACATAGGGTTGAAGGGGGTGATGGGATTTGAGAATGGGGAAGGTGTGTGGCCAGGGCTCAGAGGCTGTGGGCAAGGGGAGGCCTGGGAGGTGAGTGGTGAACAGAAATCAGAAAGGAGAAGTGATTCCCTTGTGATTAGGCCCAAATCTCACTTCCCTCTCACTAGGCACCAGGCAGGCACTTCCTCTCTCTCTGGGGTAGCTCAGGGGGCGGGGCACTTGGGGACTTGGACAGGTGTGTCTTCTGACTTAGTCTCAGGAAACCATTATAGCCTTGAATGATACTCACCTCCTCACTGTCCCAGGAGGAAGAGGGAGGTGGGAGGGGGAGAGAAAAGAGACGTTAGGCTGTGGCTCATGGGGGTAGCCATGGAATCTTTTGGTAGATGGGGTTGAAGGGGTGGGTGGTAGCCACAGAGGGCAGGGAGTTATGGGACCCGAGCCCTGGTGAGGGGACTGCAGTGGGGGGGGGGATCACACTGGGTGCCACTTACTCCCCCATCCTGAGGTCTCGAGCTCTGAGCCTGTGGGGAGAGAGAGGTAGAAATGTCAGTGTTCGTCTTGCATGAGGCCAGGCATGGAGACCTGTGCTCACTAGTCCACTTCTGCCCTACCCCAACTCAGACCTTCTCAGAGGGCAAGGATTTAGAGGACACCCCCCCTACCCCCACCCTGAGGGTGAGAAGTAAGAGGAGAAAGTGTTCCCAAAATGTCCCAGGCGGGGCCTGAGGAGCTGCAGCTGTCCCCGAGGGAGGGGTGGGGCTGGCCAGCACAGGTGGCTGCCAGAGCCAGCCTGTTATTTTTAACTCTTGCTGCTTTGGCTGGAGAAGTCAATACATGGAAGAAAGGGCTCTTCTGTGTGGCCTGGGGGCTCAGGTCCCCGCTTGCTTGACCTGAACATTCTCTTGCTTGTGTGTCCCCAGAGTCAGAGGCCTGCTGAAGACCCCTGCCCCATCCTGCCAGCACCTGTTGCTTTTCGATCCCAGATCTGCGGGAGCCCCCAGAGAGAGCTGTTGGCAGCAGACCCCAGACCCCCGAGTCCCTGCCCAGGGAAGTCCTCCTGTGAGCTAGCCTGAGTAGTGCCCTATTCTCCAGCCTCAAGAAGATGGACCAGGCCTCACCTAGCGTCTGTGCAGCAGGACTGGGAGCGAGGTCAGGCAGGCAGCAGTGAGCTGGGCTGGTGGGCCAGGGGGAGGGGTATAAATGGCTTTCCCTGGGCCGGGCCCCTGCTCAGAAAGGGCATGGAGTCTCCTCAGACCAATGGGGGCACAGAGAGGAGGAGAGCCTCCCCACCTGCCCAGCCTCCTGGCCAGTCAGCCCAAGTGCTGGCCTGTCCAAGAAGTCTTGGGGTGGAGGGGTTGGTTTACTCTATTTATGTCTCAGTGACGAGTTCAAGATGCCACCCTTGTTCCTGCAAGAGCCCTCAGGACGGCAAGAGTTGAGTTGCATGTGGGTCTCCAAGGTACCCAGCTCAAGCATCCACTAAAGTCTTCATCCAAGGGAAACCTGACCTCGCAAGTGGGCTGAACTGGAGTCACTGTCAAATGGCCTTGTGGCTCAACACCCATCAGACTGAGCTACACTCAGCCACTCACTGCCTGCTGGGTGCTCTCTCCCTACTTGGGCCCCTGGGCTGACTGTTCACCACATCAGTTCTCTTGAAAAACTGGACACCCACCCCCCCAAAAACAAACAAAAGCAAAACAACAAAACAAGTCTCCCTGGCCCTGTGTGGTAGTCAGGGCTCAGGAGAGTGATGCCCACCTCTTGTAGTGAACTTGCCCTTCTGCCTAGGGAGAAGAGCAAACGGGCCCCTGGACCAGCAGCCGGGCCTCTCCCAGCCTTCCACACGCCCTGCCCATGGGTGTCTCTCTGCACAGGCAACTTGGAACATGTCCTTCAATCCCAGAGAGTGGTGCCACCGCCCCAGGAACCTCTCTCTGACCCGTGGGGGCTCAGGGCCCTTAGCTGCCTAGGCAGGCCCTGCATTGCCTGGCTCGCTGGGGCCAGGCCCTCACCCCTTTCCCACTCCTGAACCCCACCCAGAGACACCGAGATCATGGCTTGGCCCCATCCCTGCTGCTCTGGGGCCCCAGAGGATCAGAGGAGGGTTGGAGCTGCTAAAGCCCGCCAGATGTGCTGGGATTAAGAGGTATATCACAGGCCAGGACTGCGAGCCCCCAAAGGCCTCAGAGCAGCTTCAAAAGGCACACACTGCCCCCTGCTGATAGTACAGAGGACACTCTATCCCACCATCCCTCATGGTGTTGGGGTCTCTTCCCCACACTGTCCCTCCCCACAATTCACCCCAGTTGCCCACTTTTGTCCCCACAGGGCCAGCTCTAGTCCCCCGATCCTCTGCCAACCCTGGATGGCAGAGAGGATGGTGCCATCTTCCTAGGGAAGACCTCGTAATCAGGCCTTGAGCAGAGGCTCAGGACTGGCAGATCTGTTCAGAGCATGCTACCCCATCCTTGAGAGGACGGTGTTGCCAAGATGTAGCCCACCTTGTGTCTCTGGTCCTCCTCACAGGGTTCCATCAGGGCACATGAGTGGGAAAGAGAAGGCTTTTATTACAGAAAGCTCTCAAGAGCCTGGACAAATGCCACAGCTCCATTTGGGGAAACTGAAGCCTAGGGTTCTTTTAGGAGCGAGGCCTGGGCAGGGGCAGGCGAGGCTTCAGGGCTAGAGCTTGGTCCACTTCCCTGGGGGACTGCAGGTGGTGCCACTGGGCAATGGGCCGCCTGGCATGGGCCAGCATATCTGCCCAGTGCTGTAGGGGTTGACCTGAAGCCCGGGGACCCAGCAACACTTTGCCCACAGGCTCAGCCCGGAGCTGCAGTCCATGAGCCCAGACAGCCAGCACCAGGTCCACACTCTGCAGACGTGGAAGGGAAAAGGTTTTCAGTTTGGCCTAGCACGATGTTCAGGCCACTCTGCCCTTCCTTTCTGATCCCCACCTGGAGCTGGCCAAAGGGAACCAGGAAGGTGAAAGCCTCGTTGAAGTAGGGGGTAGTTGTGCCTTTCTTACAGGAAGTTTTTCTCTTCTTCCATTTTCTCTGGTTTAACATGAGCTGGACCTTCACATAGGGCCCTGCATGGGCAAGAGAGCTCAAGAAGGGTGTCCCATACATGCACATGGGAAGGTGGAGCACAAAGGCCCAGCCCTCTGTCCACCCCAGTATAGCTCTTACCGGCAAGCCCTGGATTCAAGCCCCGAGCCTCCAGCACAACCACAGTCAGGCGGCCTGAGCTGGGCACATAGCGCAGCGAGAAGCACAGCTCCCCCATCGGCTCCAGCTATGGGCAACAAGACAGGGCTGCAGCTGGGAGGGTCATTTTTGCCCTTGGGGTTTGGGGCGTAGCAGGTGGAGCACCCAGACCTTGGTTACCCACTCCCCATGGCACAGGCAGGGTCTGGGTCCCTGTCAGCCAGGCTCACCTCAGTGGTACCTGGAGCGTCCAGCTGGTACCAGCTCTCCAGGACATGCTGAGGGTCTACGGTACCCAGTGATAGCTGGAGCTCCCCCAGTGGCTCGTGTTCTGAGAACCGCTTGAAGTCCAACAGTTGCACCTTTAGGGTAGCCCTGGACAGCTCTGCTAGTGGGACCTGCAGGCAGGGCTGTGAGCTGAGTCCTGCTGCTCTGGCCCCAGCCCACTCTCCTTACCCAGGTTAGTCTTACTAGGAAGCAGCACGTCTCTTCAAACATGGGACAGAGAGTCCCACGGTGCACCTTTGTCTCGTGTCTTCTCCCAGGCTGGCTGGAAACACTGATGCGGGCGTAGGGGTCTGCTGTGCCCTCAGCTTTCAGGTTTTCAGCCTGCCTCAGGCCCACCCTAATCTGGGGGCCAGTGGGCTGGCTCAACCTGTGTGTGTTGGGGGGATCCTCTTCCCATGTTCCCCTCCACCTGGCACTTCACCCATCACACCGTCCATCAACTACGGAGCCTCTGGACCGACCGAGTGGGGAGCGGGACTTACCTCCTGGCTTCCAAAGTCATACTCCAGTGAGAGCAGCAGTTGCCCCCACTGTTGGGGACCCCCAGAGCAGGGCTCCAGGCAGTCCACATCTGGTTGAACCTGGGACGGATGGGAGGGTGTTCAGGTAAGTATGGTTGAGACCAATCTCCAACCAGAGGCCTGGGCTCTCATAATAGAGGTCAAACCACCACCAGCCGGCCAGCTCACAAAATGGCTCACAGCTCTCTGAGACCAGCCATATCTGCCTTCAACATGACTCATATGGTACTACTACTGTAGCTTCCAGTGGCCCATGGACCAGCATCTGCCTGCTTCTTGAATTCCTCCTCCCCATCCCCTCTGATCATCTTCCTCTGCCAGGAAGGCCTGCCAGGGCTGCCCTGAGCTTCCTGGTCTGGACCTTGCATTCCCCTCCCTGGAGTGAGCCAGGACAGGACGGGGCACAGGTAGGTGCAGGTTTCTGCTCCTCACCAGGTGAGTAGTGGTGCTGCTGTGAGCACTGCCCAGGCCCACAGCTTCTTTGTCTTTGGGCTGCTTCCTCTTCCGGCGTTGGCAGCGGCGGCAACAGCAGTAGATGATGCAGAGCAGACAAGAGACCAGGAGGACTCCAGCAGCAAGAATGATGATAAAGAGTGCCCAACGGGGCCCTGGGCCAGGGGCACAGGCTGCTGAAATGCCTTCCTAGACCATCGGGACCTAGACTGGACCAGTCTACTAGACTGGACCAGGCTCACACCACTCTTGGGGTTCCAACCACTCACAGGGGATCCTGGTAATGACGTCTGGAATGAGACTGGGCTCAGCAGTGATGTGGACTGGAGCTGAGGCACTGCAGGGGTCTGGGACACGCCCCATCTTCCTGCCCCTGTTGGCTTGGAGGAGATAACTGGAATCCAGGTCACTTTGAGGGGTAGCCCTCTGACCTTTGTGTACTGCCTCTTCAACTGGCAGCAGCAAGTACTGAGTCCACCCTAGATTAGAAGGCAGCCTAGGTGGCCAGGGGCAAGGTTGTTAAGTCAGGAAGCTAGGCAGAGAGAAGCTCTGGGCCTTGGCCAAAGCATTGACTTAGCTGCCACAAGCCCAGCCTCTTGCCACCTTCCCCAGGCCCCAACCCTAGCCAAGTAGGCCAGGCCTGGGCAGCCTGGTACCTGCTTTTGCTGGCCTTTGCCCACTGGAACCCTCCAACACACATTGCATAAAGAACTTTGCCCTTTTTTCATGGACTCGGAGGCCTTTTCTGATTTCAGGGGTGTCTCATTTCATGAGGAAGGAGGACCCATCATAGCCCCCTGCATTCCGAAGACCTACCATGTTCTACAAGGTAGTCCAGTTCACTGTAGCCTCCGGGCCAAGAGCAGCTTGGGCCATGAGGTCATGTGGGAGGGAGCTGGGGGTACAGGGCATAGGGCCACCAGCAAGTGGGCATGCGCTCCAGCAAGCCTAGGCTGAAGGAGCTTTGCTGGCATAGGCACCAGGCCAGTAGTGCCTGGGGATGAGGGCGAGGCGGGGGCAGGCAGGGGCAAGGCATAGCTGAGAGAGCCTGAACATTCCTCCATGCTGAATCAATGCCGGCCTAAACTTGCCTACCTGCCGGCTTGGCCACCCTTGGCATGGGAGTGGGAAGGAGGAGGCCATGAAGCTGCCTTGGCCTCTGTACCCCAACTTCCTGGGGCCTGAGGAGGGTACACATCTGACAGGCTGGCTTCTTCCACCATGAGCAAGAAGGGTGGGATCCCCAGCTAGGGGCTGAGAGCCACTGTGACTCCCTGAACTCAGATCCCCCCAACCAGCTTCCCTAGATGGCAGCTGCTGGCCAGGACTTGGTTTCTAAAACTTGAGTCTACCCCACTGTGCTTCAAGAGCCTGCCACCCTCCTACCGTATCTAAGCCCAGACTGCATACAGGTTACTAGATCAGCCTACCCCTCCAGAAGTAACTAATTGTGGGGTCAGATCCTCTCTGTCCTGTACCCTCAGCCTGGAATCCCCAACATGATTCTAAGGGACACCCCCTCCTGCAACATCAATGCCTCACTGCCTGGTAGGCTGGAGAGAGACAGCCACAGCTCCGAGAGCCCAGAAGCATCCACCCCTCAGTGATCGTGGGTGGCTGCAGATCAGGAGGAGACCAGGTTCTGCCTCCCAGGTCTCTCTTTAGGGATCCTGCAACCGTGGACCCATGAGCTTTCCAAGGATGGCCTGAGGTTGGAGCCCAAAGTTGGCATGGCCCTGGAGCAGAGCTGCAGAGGGTTATTACAAGAAGCCATAAATGACAATGGAGAGTGGGCTGGTGGGGACCTGAGAGGGCCACAGTGTTAGGCTGAATGCCCTCCTCATCTCTTGAAATCCCTCAGTATTTAGCACAGGTACCATATTTTAATTCATCCCCAGGCCCCATGAATCATACAGCTAGTCCCTAACTTGGTTTCAGACCCCAGTCTGTAATTTGGTGGAAGTGGAAGCTTGGTGAGTCCCCTGAAGAGGGAGGAGGTGATCTGGGGCCTCAATGGCCTCCCTGTCCACTAACTTCACTCTTGTCTAGCCTTTTGAAGGCTTCTGCTGGGCACAAGTCCTCAGGGGATGTCTGGAGTGCTTCCAGCGACACTTGGTGAGATAGGCTGGTGGGAGCTGGAGCTGGGGTGTTGTTCCTCAAGAGTCCCTAACATAAGAGGGCTGAAGCTAGACTCAAACAAGTCTGGCTCCCTGAGTGAGCAAAGCCACATTGGCCATTTGGTGATGGTGGAGACCTCTGTCTATCTGTCTCTCTCTGTCTCTGTCTCTGTCTCTGTCTCTGTCTCTCTGTCTCTCTCTGTCTCTCTCTGTCTCTCTCTGTCTCTCTCTCTGCACATGTGAGCTCCTTTCTGTGCCCTTCTCGGCAGAAGTCCTCCCTCCCTTATGGTGAGAACAAGTAGCAGGGAGCACAGAGGCCCATAAGCTGTGATTTCTCACTGCATGTAGATCAGGAAGGCATCCTGGATGTCCACAGGGGACTTCAGGCTGTCTGGAAGCTAGCTTTGGAGGGTGTTGGGGCCTCAGGAACACCAGCTCCTGGTACTAGAAAGATTTTCAAGGCCTGGAGAGAAGAAGGTCCCTTAGGATCCCCAGGTCTCCATGGTGGTAAAGGTGCAAGTAAAAATACAGCCACCAGGTGGAGCCGCTCTCCCCACTCTCCCCACCGGTATACCAGGAGCTTCCAGCCTGCAGATAATGGACTTCAGGGAAGGGGAGCCTGAGCAGGACAACAGAAAAGAGGCTCTATGGTTCTCCAGCCCCAACCCAGGGATTGGTCTATCCCTGTTTGTATGGCCTGGGGCAGCACCCACCCGTGAGCAGCAGGCATGCTTTCCTGCTGACTTCAGTAGTCTGTCTATGACGGCTGGGGAAGACTCTCTCAAGGACCCAGCCCTGTTTGACCCAGGATAGGGAGCTGGGAGCCACTGCTACATCTCCAGGCTCCCTCCCAGTGGCTCTGTGCATCCAGTTCTGTAATCCCTTCCAGGCAGGGCATCTGCCTCACAGCTGGGTCTGAGGCCTGCTTCCACTGCCCAGCCTCTCTCACTCTATTCACCCTCCAAGGCTTGCTTGGGCCCCACTTTCTCCAGGTATCCCTTCCAGGTCCCTCAAAATTACTCAGTCTTGGGCTAGATGCCACCCAGTGCCCCCTTTAAGACAGGAGCCACGCACAGTTGCGCTGGGCCTCTCCTCCAAATTCCCTGGCAGCCCAGGATTGAGTATTCATTACTTCTGGGTTAGACCTGCTATCCACCCTCAGTCTAACCAGACCTTGTAATATTTCACGGGGAGCAGGTTCTGTGTTCCCTTTCCCCAGAAAAGCAAGACTCCTGCCCCCAAGTGCATACAGCGGTGATCTCCTCCTCACCTGATGCCTACTGCTGCCTGTGGCTGGCGGGTTCTGGCCTTCTTGCTCAGACCCTAGCCACCGGGAGGCTGGTTGGTTCACTCTTAGGCAGCACCTGGAGCCCACAGCAGAATCAGCACCTGTTGCTAGTGATCCAAAGAATCTTGGGGGGGAGGAAGGGGTGTGGAGGCAGGGCTTTGGGGAGCCCCACCTCATGGCCGGAACTGCTGGCCCTCCGAAGCCAGGAAACTCCCTTGAGAGAGAAGGCCTCCCCTTCTCTGCAGTCCTAGAGTTGGTGTCTGGACTCTGGGCTATCTCTAGGGGTTCCTCAAGGCTGGGGGTTACCCCACCCACTTCAGACTTAGCAAACGGGGGTGATAGGCCCACTGGGCTGACCTCTGTGCAGGCTCACACACCCAGAAGGCCTGAGTCACAACAGCTTGGTTGAAGAATGTGCCTTCTGGCAGTGCAGGTCTGGGGAACCAAGAACAAAGACGGTGGAGCCCTGCAGGGGAGCTGCCTGGTGCTATGGTGCTGTCCTGGGACCATGGGGGACTGGTTGGCTTTGTTGCTACCCTCAGAGGACATTCTGACCCACTCCTTTGAGTTTTTAGCTTCCCAGTGAGCAAGCCCTCATCCTGGTGTCTGAGGTGCTTGCAGTAATCTAACCTCAGGGTCTGTTCCATCAGTTTGAGTCCCGCCAGAGCTGGCATCTGAGTTCCTCCTCACTGTGCTCTGACCAGTTAGTCTGGTCCAGTCACTCCACAGCCACTTATCTGTGGATGCCAGTCAGACATCGGAATGGTTAATGGTTAACACAACCTATCTATCTCACTAGCCCCAAAGTCTCCAAGTCTCTGGGCTGACCAGACAGGCCTCTTTGAGGAAACTCCAGCTGGAGAATGCTCTGGGACCACCGCATGTGGGGCACACGCATGCTGCTCACAAGTGTCTCTGGGTACATGGGCACCGGCATGAGGTGATGGGTTCGTCCTCTGCTGTGACTCAGGTGATGTGACAGAGGCTTGTAAATAAGATCACAGGGGCCAGAGGTGTGCCTGCAGGGATACCAAGGCACCCTGGTAGCGAGCACCTGCATTTTGGGACCTACCAGGCCCCTGTAGAGCAGAGCTTCAGGCCCCACAAGTAGCTCCCACAACCCGGCTGTGTAGGGGCTTTGTGCCTTTCCAGAATGAGGGCGCCTCCGTGGCGAGACGGCGTCTGAGGTTCTGAGGCAGGAAGGAGAAAACCAAACAGAGCTGGCAGCCCACGGCCAGGCCCGCGGCCCCCAGACAGCGGCTTGGCAGCCAGAAGCCCCGTGGAGACCCTGGCGGGGCTCCTGGACTCGTATGCTTCCTTTGAGGATGCCTGGGGAATGTTTGAGGTCAGAACACACGGCAGCCGCTGGCGGGAGAGCCCGGAGCCTCTGGCAAAGAAGCAGGAGACGTGCTGGGATGGGACACGTGCTCCCTGCCTGTACTGACCCCGCTAAAGGCCCTATCCTTCTGGGCACCCCTTTTACCTGGGGTCTGGGACAGCCAAAGATGGGTGCTCAACTTGTCTCAGACCTCTCTAAGTAGCTTGTATGTCCACTCGGGTTATCTATGTCTTTTGCACGGAGGGACACATGTTAGGCAGAGCGTCCCTAACATTCCAGCATCAGAACAAGTCTGAGCCTCATTATCTACACACTTTGGGGAGCTGAACCCCAACTTTTAAACATCTGGGGAGCCTGTACCTCATTTCTTGAACATCCGGTAAGGCTGCATCCTATCTCTTGAGCACTGGAGAACACACACTGATTCACCACCACCTAGGCAGCCAAGGAGCACAGTCCCCATCTCTTACCCATCCAGGGAGGCTACACCTCATCATCCCTGAATCTAGAGAAATGGCACCATTATTGGGGTCTCTAGGGAAGGGCCTCCTGCCTGTGCTTTGGCATAGGTTGTGCACATTACTGCTACATCAGGACCTACTTGAGCATGATGTTATGCTGCAATTTCCTTGAACATGACACACTGAGTTTTGAGATTCTATCAGAGACTCCAGGGATGGGATGTGAACCCTGATCTCCCCAGTGCCCGGGTGAGCCTTCCATCCCCTATACGTATGGGGACACAGGCCCTATCATGGTGGAACTCATTGAATGGCTGGATGTATCTCCCAAAGCCTTCAGAGAGCTGGAGTCCAGGGCCCCATCCATCATACAGCTTCATGAAGGCCTCATACAAATTGATTTGAGGTCTCTGTTTGTCCAAGGAAACTGTAGAATGGTGTCTTTAATCTACATTTGTGAATACCTGGGTTACATGCTCCAAATACCCAAGTGTCTGTGCAGCTGGGTGACCTGTTCCCTGTTCATTTGGGAACAGGAGCTCCATTCTGTGGTCATGAGGGTCTTGGACAGCCTGTACCCCATTTGTTGGGCCTACTGAATTGCCTATTGACACAAGGTACATAGGCCTGTATGTCAAGCTGGAGGCCTAGGGCCGGCGCCGCGTTCCTGTGGTTTTGGACACGCCGTTCCTGGGCATCACACTGCTGTGTGCGTCCCATTCACCCTTGTCTCAGCTCTCTGTGTGCCATTCATTGAGCTCTGGGCTGCCTGCCCACCCCCAGCCGCCCAGGTGTCTGCACCCTGTACCTGTGCCCCATGAGCTGAGCCTGCTCAAGAGCTGACTGCTGAGTTCTGATCTCTGTAGCCCAGGGGTCTGAGTGTACCCCATGATCTCTGTACCCTATGGGTCTGTACCTATACCCCATTAGCTAAACGTAGAGTCCACACAATCTGCTGTACCGTGGACCTGAGTTTCCCCATTCACAGTCTCTTTAGCATTTCCATCCTGGCCACTGCATGTCATCAGAGTGAACTTTTGTGAACAGTTGGCCTTTACGGCCTTTACCCGATTCCTTGCCTTGAAAGGTATAGAAGCAGCTTCTTCACGTTTTTGAGACAGGATCTCATGTAGCCCAGGCTAGCCTGGAACTCCCTATGTAGCTGACCTTCAAGATGACCTTGAAGTTCTGATCCCCCTGCCTCCACCTCCTGAGTGCTGGGATTGCAGGCTACCAAGCCCAGCTTACAGTGCTGTGGGTCAACTGTACCTGTGTACAGGCAGGCGCTCTGCCTGTTAGCTTCCTTCCCAGCCTTCCCTGGTAGATTCGAGGTCACCCTTTGTTGGAATTCTTATGTGGGTACTCTGCTCACCTGAGTACTAGGGTGATCAGACCCTGGAGAACTAATAGCTCACTTGTCTGGGTGTCTGGGTACCTTTTACTTTGAGCATCACAGTGACTAGGTTCCAAAAGCCCCACTTTAAGAGGTTCACTGTCCTGTATCCTTCTGTCTGAGGGCCTTCATGTCCCACCCTGGTCTTCTCTGCAGAGGTAAGGTACAGCTGGCACCCACCTCCAGGGGACTGTGTGCTGTGTACAGGTTCTCAGAGATCTGAGGACCTTTCATACCTCTCCACAAGTATACCTGGTCATCTAAGGCTGGGCACAGCCCTGTCCCTTTACCTACATAGCTAGAGACATGGTGATGGGTAGTGTCTCTTGGGCTGAACAGAGAGCTTATGCTCATGTTCCCAACTAGCTGCACCCTGCAACCTCTTCCTGGGAACCCTGGCTTTTCTGGGTGTCTGGCAGTCTGCCTCTCATTCCTCTAAACTGCTAGGTAGAAAAAACTTCAGGAATCACACCACAGCTCCCCCGCCCCAGTTTCCAGAGTCTCCGCCAACCCAAGAGTGCTGGCTGATGCTGACACGCACCCCACTCTGAGGCCCCAGTCTTCCTCTTCATCATCGCCTGAGGTTTGGACAGCTTGTCCTCCTTCACCAGGGTCTTTGGCAGCCTAACACCCCACTGCCTGTCTCTCACGTAGGCCCACATCCCAAGGCAAGGGCCCCCAGCAGCCGTTCCAAGATCCACTGCGTCTTTGGATGTCCACTGCCCATTCATCACTAGCAGGCGTCACGGCCCATGTGAGCCCATATCCCTTCTGGTCCCAGTCTCTATTCATGCATGGCGCCAGGCTGACGGCTTCACTTTCTGAGCATCAGAGTTCCTGCTGTGGATATCTGAAGACCCCCCACAATCTAGCAGCATGTGGGAGATATGAACCCCACTGATGTAAGAATCTGGGTGTCCACAGGGCTGTGCCTGACACATACCAGTGTGTAGGTGAAATGTCGTTGTGTCTGGAATTGGGGCACTGTCCCTTGTAACCCTGATCTTAGTGCCTGGATCGAGTATACCTGTGGAGCTCAGTGCTGAGGTCCACTGTTCCCTATTCCACTAGGGTCTCTGGGTGGCATGTGTTCACAACTACCTCTTCCTAGACCTCACATAGGCCCATATCCCAGGTTGGGGCTCCCGGGTGGCCAGTTCCAAGCTCCAGTGCATCTTTGGATGTCCTAACCCATTCAGGGGTGTCTGGGCCCAGTGAACCCATTCATCCCTGTCTCAGGGCCTCTGTGCTCTATTCATGCACAGCTCTGGGCAGCCTGCACCCCGTCCACCCCCATCTCACAGACAGTCTGTGCATTGTCGCCCCTCTTCCAGGAACAGCTGCCGGGCAGCCAGCAGGCACATTCCGGGGTTTGGCCTGAAGCCAATGCAAACCCTAGCTTTGCTGGCGCTAGCAGCAAGTGGGGCGCGGGCTAACCAAGGAGAGGAGGGCAGGCATGGAGGGAGAATTGAGACCCTCAGTTTGGGGGCATGTGATCAAAGGCTTCCCTAGACACACACTGTCCTCCACCCAAGGGAACATTGGGAAGCCAAAGCCAGCCTAGGACAGAGGCCTGTCCTGAACTGGCTGCCAGCAGGAGCAGCTGTATGCACAGTGTGGGAGGAAGAGCCCTCCACCGCAGCCGCTATTTCCTGACCAGGCCCCCTCAGCTGCCCACCCACAGACATCCCACTGGCAGACTCATCAGCATCAGCCTGGGCGAGGTCCCAGGCTGGGGGGTTGGGGAGATGTGCAGAGGTGAACATGGGGTCTCATCTCCGTTGCTGTGGACCCTAGCCCCTCACCAACACTAATGGGGACCCTCTGTGCTGAGAGGGCCACTGGAAAGTGGATATCTGGCTTCTGAGCCCACTCAGGCTCTCTACAAGATGGCCACTGGCTCATCTTGTCTCCAGGCCAGTGGAAGTCAGAGAAGAAGTGATTTCTTGGGGTCGCATGCAAGTTACCTGGTGGTCTAGAAGCCTGTGTGAGTGAAGACCTGGCCTACTTTCTAGGGTCCCTGATAGACAAACTGGTCACAGCCCCCCAAGTATGTGTAAGTCATCCACGTTCTCCGAGTACTGTGGGCCGCCTGTGTTTGCTGGGTATAAATGACCATTCATGTTCTCTGAAGGTGAAAGCATGTGTCTGGCTATCTGGATAACTAACTGGTTGGTGTCTCTGAGTTAGGGAGGCTGTTAGGGTTAGAGCTTTGGGCTCCTTCTTTCAGGCCCTCAGTCCAGAGCATCTTGCCTTCCTGCTCTGCCTCACTGGCCTGGCTGGCTCTCTGCAGCTCTGGACAGCCTGTGTTCCGGCCCTGGTATAGGGTACCCTCTTTCCTATTCTGCCAGTTATTCAGGATCTTGGCTCCCCCCTGTCCACTGCTGTTCCATTGTCCCAAGGCACTCACTCATCACAGAGATCTGGCCCCTGAGCCTACCTGGTTTTTGTCAAGATAGACATGAAGTGCCTTCAAACAAGCCACATTCTTTTAATGGTGGCTAAGGTTTTCCTAAACTTGTCTGACAGGGTTTTGACAGATGAAGTATCGTGAGAACTGCTTCGGCTATGTGGGATCCCTACTCTGTGGGGTCCCTGTTGTACAGAGACCCTGTTCTGGGGGACTCTGCTGTGTGGGGGCCCTGCTGTGCAGAGACTCTGCTGTGTGGGTACTCTGCTGTTCAGGGATTCTGTTCTGGCGGGGGCAGGCTTTGTATAGGGACCTTGCTTCAGGAGGACCCTGCTGTGTGTGGGTACCCTGTCTGGGGGATCCTGGAGTGCAGAGACCCTGCTCTGCGGGGGGTCCTGTGTAGGTCCTTATTCTGGTAAAACCATGTTATATAGGCCCCCTGCTTTAAGGAGACCCGGTGTGTAGGATGCCTGCTGTGTGGGGACCCTGTTGTGTGGGTATCCTGCTCTAGGGAATCCTTCTGTGCAGGGACTCTTCTCTAAGGGGACCCTTGTGTGTGCAGATCCTGCTTTGCAGGGTACTACAGTATAGAGACTCCTGGAGAGAGTTACAGTGATTTCCTAGGACCCAAGGCAGTGAACTCCAAGTTCAGAAAAAGAAAAGGACCCAAGTAATCATAGCCCACAGCCTTTCATTGTGAACATAGAAGATCTCCCTAAACCCAGGGGTGCCTGGCTCACTGATGTTGGAGCCTGGAGGTTAGTTGGAAATCCTCACTGTTGGTGTAGAGTCTACAGATGAGTGAGTGCTGGTCCTTGAGCTGGTGTGAGGATGGTTCAGAATCTGACCTTCAGGGCTCATCTCAGCCCTCTGGAATCAACCCAAGGTCAATTACTGGTCCTAGAAGGAACAATGATCCAATCTGCACCCAGAGGTCAGGTATGGCAGGCGCCAGGCAGACACAGGCGCCAGGCAAGCCTGTACCAGCTGGGCTCCCAGCTCCCCCTGCTGTCTGCAGACAGCTCAGCCTGACCTCCTGCTCCTACCCGACCCCTGCTCTCTCCTGGGCCTCTCAGCCTAGCTCCTCTTTGGCTGCGCTGCCCAGACCAGAAGGCTGGCAGGCGTTTGGGCGCCCCCTTCCGTACACATGCCTCTTGCAGGGTCCCAGCAAGGGCGGAAATCTGACCCTCCTCCTCACAGAGGGGCTGTCCTAAGCCCCTGGCAGTTCAGATCTCCAGCTTTCTGAGCAAAAATCTGTGGGAGGGGGGAGTTTAAGCTATGCTTTCCCCCAGACCCTCCCAAACAAACTCCAAGTAAGCAGGGAAATTGCTAGGACCCCAGGACTTCCGCTCTTTTTCAAGAGAATTTAGCATCCCAGTTGAATCTTCCCCAGTCTTCAACCCAGGGTCAGGCCAAGGCCAAGACCTCAGTGTTTAGGTATCAGAGACCACTGCTGAGAAGGAATGAGAAACATCCCAGAGCAAGATGCCATTACATATTCCAGAGCAGAAAAGCAGGTGTGTTGGATCAGAAGGGAGGACCACCTAGTATCATGAATGAAGAGGGCGTCAACCCCTCAGGTGTAGGGAGATGAGACCCTCTGCAGTGGCAACCCTGCCATCAAGGAAAGTAGTACGGTCCTGCCTGCTGTTGGAGGGCCGGAGGCTCACAGAGCAGTAGAGGAAGTTGTCAGAAACAACTGGAAACGTGTGGCTCAGGGCTCATGAGGAGAGGTGGCCAGGCAGGTACTGGCTGAGGCGAAGAGACTTCACTGACCCAGATCAAGGAAGGTAAAGAGCACAGGCACTAGGCTCCCAGGGATCCAGGCAAGGGGGCAGCCTTGATCACATGACGGGGCACCTACTCTCTGGCACCTCCAGGAAGTGCAGCCTGCTCCCACACCCTGCGTGGAGTATTCACACAGTCACATTCGAGGATGCGTGCGCATGCAAACGTTGCAAGGATATGCAAATGCACAAGGGCACACATGCACGAAAACACACTCTCTGTCTGAAAGGTAAGAGGCTGTCTTGACCTCCAGGTGACCAAGCAGTAGTGAGGATATTTGACTCTAACCTCGGCAGTGGTTTGTCAAGGCCATTGGCCCGCCACAGCAAGAACCATATCTTTTTTTCACAGCACACCAGCTTCCATGTAACTAGCCTCACCTGGCGGGATTCTTAACTGGCATATGCATCCTCGAGGCCCTGGCCCTGGGCAGGGCGAGCAGACCCTGGCAGATGAAGATTGTGCCCTTGCACAGGCTAGACTGCCAGCCTCCTCAAGTCGTGCTTGACCGGAGTCCATGCTTTCCCCAATCCTGCTTCACTCCTAACCATAGCCATAGCCCCTACTTCATACAAGATACATGGGTCTGACAGTGGCCAGAACCTGGTCCAGAACCAGACACAGCCTTGGGTAGGATGGGGAAGAGGCCCACTCTCCTCTAGCACACTCTAGATGCCCTCTTCTCCCTTTCTTGCCCCTGCCCATCATAATGTGTCCAAACCATGTGTGGAGGGTAAGAGCTTTCCGTGCCCACCTCTTCTGGGACCAAAGTGCCCTATGTCTCTACCCCTGATGCCTCTGCAGGTGCAGGGTCTGCATGGATGGAGGAATAGAGAGCCTGAAGTATGCTGCCTCTCCTATTTATCCTGTCTGCCTGAGCTGGGCCTCTGTCAGCTTCCCTCTCCTCATGTGCCTTCCCTGGAAGCCCTGCTGAGGTCCTCAAGCTTTGGAAATAGCCTCAAGGGTTGAACAGGTCTACCTGATGCTCCAGTCCATCCTCAGGAGAGTACTCAGGGATGTGTATGGCAATCAGTGAGGTCAGCCTTGGGCCTGAGACTCCTAACTAGGCAGGGCCTCAGGGTCCTTTTTATCTCCAGTGAGCTGGTATCTGGGTCATAGAAGTATTTAGGCCGGTGTCTGGTCCTGGGGATTTATTACTAGGGGCCTCCTCTCCTTGGCTTTGCTTGCTAGCCTCTGAGTGTCTGTAGACACCTGGTCAACCTCCTTGTACCTGTGGTTGAATCTGGGTTTCTGGGTCATCCCAGACCCAGAGTATGTTTGTGCACCCATGTGATCCTGCATCCTTGTGAGCCTCAGCACAGTGTCAGGAACCACTTGGTATGGTCCCCACCTAAGAGCCAGCCATGTAGCTCTGAACAAGGCTAGGGACTACTGACTTTTCTCCTCTGTAGACAGGAGCAGTATCAGGCCCTGTCTCTGAGGGCTGCTGTGACCGCTCAATGAGCGGCACATAGTGGGAATGGCAGCGGAACATTAGCATTGCTCCCACTGCCCATGAGAACACTTCTCTCTGCAGGCTGCTGTAGTGTCTGCATGGCCTGCCATTTCTTCCCCAGGCTTTACCTGCTGAAACTCACTCCCTCATTCCCTCCCCTCCCATCCATACACCCACCCATTGTCTATCTATCCATCCACATATCCACTCACCCACCTATTTACCCACCATCCATCCATCCACCTATGCATTCACTCATTCATCCATTCAAGCATCCATCTACCTACATACTCACTCACACATCTATGTATACAGATGCACATTGTACATCCATCCACCTGTCCATCCATCTCTCCATTTACCCATTCCTTCATTCATCTCACTACCCATCCACCACCTTTTTCCCCTTTTTCCTTCCCATTTTCTTTCCTCCTTCCTTTTCTCCTTCCTGTATTTGACTCCATGTCAGCCTGGTTCACTGGCCCATATCCCTGATCAGAGAAGTTGCTGGAGTCATTAGGCCCCAAAGACCAACCAGGGGGGTTTGGTTGAGGCCAGTTTGTTAGGAGCATGGAATCTTCTGCACAGGGCCTGCTGGTCTGAGGAGTCATCACCTATGGAATTAGCCTTGGAGATCAGCCGCATGGGGCAGAGCAAGCTGTGGGGTTACAGACCCTGAACCTGCTATTGAAATGGCTGTCCACAATGAGCTCCCTGCCTCAAGATGGTGTGAAAGTCTCCATGGGAGGTCTGAACATAATCTGACCTCACATGCCATTTGGGTTCTGGTTAGGGGGAATGATGTGAGCCCTCCAAGCCCCCACCAAGGAGTTACCCCAGAGGCCAGAAGCTCTCCTGTGATCCCCTCAGAAGGTGGAGGA
Source organism: Peromyscus eremicus (assembly GCF_949786415.1). Classification (NCBI taxonomy): domain Eukaryota; kingdom Metazoa; phylum Chordata; class Mammalia; order Rodentia; family Cricetidae; genus Peromyscus; species Peromyscus eremicus. Next base: position 60,321,502 of record NC_081416.1, read on the forward strand.
CTGCACCAGGAGTCTTGGGACCCCTCTCCTCCATGCAGCCAAGAGTATCTTCAGATGGCTGTGCTGTAAGTTATTTGAAATAGATTCCCTGGGTGGTTAAGCCTGCCATGGCTGTTCTTCAGTGTGGTCTCACTGCGCCACACTCACGTAAACTATTTCTAGAACTTTGAAGTCTAAATGACAAAAGCCCAGGAAAGTCCCTGCCCCCTGCTCTTCTCCTGCCTGTTAGGCAGTCATTTCTTTTTACTTATTATTTATTTATTTATTTATTTATTTATTTATTTATTTATTTATTTATTTATTTGGCGTGTCTGAAGGATGTGCCCACACGAGGACATGCATGTGTGAAGGCCAGACGATCACAGATGACATTTCTTCAGGTACCATCTGCCCTTTTATTTTTGAGACAGGGTAGATATGGGTGTATATTAGAGTGTGTGCAAATGTGGGTGCATATGTGTGTTAGTGTGAGGGGTGCATTTGTGCAGATGCATTTGCAAATGCAGGTATATATATATGTGTGTTTGTACACACTTGGGTTTCATGTGTATATGGGCACATGTGTGTACCTGTGTGTGTCTAGATCCAAGGGGGAGGAGATGTATTTGTGGTGTATGTGTGTTCCAGTACTTATGTGTATGTGGGTACATGTGTGTTTGTCTACATGTGTGTATGTGGGCTGGTGTGTGCAGGTACATGTATGTTTGTAAGTATCTATGTGTGTATGAGTGCATCTGTGTGTAAAATGTGTGTATGCAAGTGCATGTGTGTGTGCAGGGGCATGTGTGTGCAAGTACCTCTGTAATGAAAGTATATGTGTGTACTCAGGAACACACAAACAAATTAATATAATTAAAAGAAGAAGAAGAAGAAGAAGAAGAAGAAGAAGAAGAAGAAGAAGAAGAAGAAGAAGAAGAATCAAAGAGACAAACTGCTGTTGTCTCCTGAGCAAAGCTCAGGCACTACAGGACCCAGGCTTGCAGCCTGCTGACCAGAGCTGAGCTCCTGGCCACAGTCACCTGCAGAGGGCGAAGGTGGCCTTTGACGAAAGAGCGTATATCACATCGACATCCTGCTATTAAGGAAAAAGGAATACTGGGGTCGGGCTCCAACGCAGGGTGAGAAGTCAGTTGTGACTGAATGAGCACATTCAGCAGTACTTGGTGTGTCCCTTTCCTTCTACATCATCACACCTCAGTAAGGTGGGGAAAATTCCGTAAGCAGTGAAGAAGGTCAGGCAAGGGAGCATGGTGCAGGGGCTCTGCTCCACGGCAAAAGGCAGACCACTAAATCATAAAAGGGCAAGTGACCCCAGCCGACATTTCACAGCACAGTGCACCCAAGTGTTTGGCAGGGTTGGGTGGCATTTCTAGGGATGGAACCCAAGGACTCATGTGTGCTGAGAAAGCGCTCTAACCCTGAGGTATTCCCTGGGCCCCTTTTTATTTTTTATATGGAGACAGGGTCTCCCTAAGTTGCCTGAGCTGGCCTTGAACTTGAGATTCCCCTACATCAGCCTTCCATGTAGCTGGGATGAGAACTTGAGCCACCAGGCCTGGCTGCTCATTGAAATTGTAACAAGCATATGGCAAGGTGCTCATTTGAGCAAAGGGAAATTCAATTCACAGCAAGAGTAAGCAAGTAGCTGATCAGCAGTGACTCCAAAGCCCATTTGCCAGGCCTGGGTAGGCTGTGATCTAGTCAGAAGTGGCCCGGCTCCTCAGGCATGAGAAGGCCATGATCTGGTTAGAAGTGGCCCGGCTTCTCAAGCATGAGAAGGCTGTGTCACTGCTGAGATGCACATGTGGCCAGTGCACTGACTCGTACTACACCCTTTGGAGACAGTGTAGAGGTGTGGAAATTATTATTCATATATTTAAAGTGTTTGCATGGATGTATGCTTTGCTATAACTAATGCACATACTATGAGCATTGTTCTGAATATCTCAACATAATGAATAAAAATTTCTTTTTTGTTTTTTTTTTGGGGGGAAGAGGTTTTGTTTGTTCGTTTGTTTGTTTTGAGACAGGGTTTCTCTGTGTAACAGCCCTGGTTGTTCTGGAACTGTATTTGTAGACTAGACTGTCTTCAAATTCACAGAGATCCTCCTGACTCTGCTTCCTGAGTCCCGGGATTAAAAGCATGTGCCATCATGCCTGGCTGTGCATATTTATTTCTTAAATTTTTTTGAAAGCCAAAAATGTTTAGAAATATGGACTGCTTCATGAATTTGTGTGTCATCCTTGCACAGGGGTCATGCTAACCTTCTCTGTAGAGTTCAAATTTTAGTATATGCCAAAGCAAGCACATTAAATTCTTAAGATGCTAAAGATGTTCATTATTCCACCTGGGTTTGTGGAGCTGTGCACATGAATGGACACACAGGGCCAAGAGCAAGACATCCTCCAGGAGCAGGAAGCCTAGGGTCAACCAGCCAACTCTCAGAGCATCACGATGCCCAGGGCTAGCATTAATTGCATTTGGGTGCATATGTACATGTATACATGTGTGTATGCATACATAAATTTATGTAAGTGGTATATATGTATGTAAGTGCTTGAGTTCATATGTGTGTAGTGTGTATATGTGGTATTAGTAAACATGTATGCATGAGCTTGTGTGTTGTGTATGTGTCTGGGAGTTCATATGTGTGCATGAGCTCATGTATGTGTGGTGTTTATGTGTATGTGAATGCATATGTGAGCATGAGCGCTTGTGTGCATGTATGATGTATGTGCATGTGTGTGTGAATACATGTATGTGTTGTGTATGTGAGTGAGTACATGTATGTGCATGTATTTATGTTTGTGTATTCATGTGTGTGTGCATGTTTCAACTTGAGCCTCCTTGTCACTTCTAACATCGTGAAGTGCCAAATGTGGTCCTATGTAAATGTCCACTATACTTTACAGGAAACTATTAGCTTGTTCTCATAGAGTCAGGCCCTTGTGGGTTCCCACAAGCCCAGGGTGAGGCCTCAGTTCCACATCCTCCCCAGCTCTTGGAACTACCTGTTTCCTAACTGTCAGTCATTCTGAGTGGCAGGAGGTGAGAACTCGTGGTTTCTATTTTAATTTCCACAATTCTCAGTGTGTTGAGTATTTGTTGCAGTTTGGTTGTGAAATATCCCTCACATGCTCAATTGTTAGAACACTTCGTCTAGTGGTGGTGTTGTCTTGGAGGCTAAGGAATTTCTGGGAGGTGGGACTTAATTGGAAGCTGATCACTGGGATAGGGAGCTGTTGTGTGATTTTTCCAGGGGAGTTATGAACAAATGTCTGTTCATCCTAAGTACATCACAGACAACAGACGAAAAGTCTGTCCAGCTTAGTGAGCCAGTGAGATTGTGGTGCAACTGACAGTAGTTATGGTGAGTGTGTACTTAAAGGAGCACGGATAACTTAAAGTCAGCTGCAGCACTGAAGAGCCCACCTCAGCATCAGTGACAACTTGCTAAGGCTACATCCCTCGAGCCCCCTGCACAACATGTAGACAGTTCCACTGAAGAGTCTCCTCTCTAGCTGTCTTTACTACTCATACAATCTCTGAAGGGGCCTTCCGAGTCTTACGTTTCATGATCTTCCAAATCTTGTAACTTTCCTTTACATCTTTGATCTTAAGCAGACTCTCAAGGAGGGAATGCTTCAGTTAGGAAGAAGCAGCTGCACAAAAGGAACCTTGAGGTTTAGAGCCAGCCTAGGATTTCTGGCAGCTTCACTTTGCTCCTGGTTGGCTAAGATGTGAACAAGCTGCACACCCCACAATCACCATGGCTTCCCCCACCATGGTAGACTGAACTACCTCAGTCTCTGAGCCAAAATAACCTGGCCTTGTTAACATTGCTCATTCTTTGGTATTTGGTCACAGCAACAAGAAAAGCAACTGCTGAAGTGTCTCTGCCTGTAGTGTGTGTGTGTGTGTGTGTGTGTGTGTGTGTGTGTGTGCTGCTACAGTGTCTCTTTGTCTGTAGTGTGTGTGTGTGTGCTGCTACAGTGTCTCTTTGTCTGTAGTGTGTGTGCTGCTACAGTGTCTCTTTGTCTGTAGTATGTGTGCTGCTACAGTGTCTCTTTGTCTGTAGTATGTGTGCTGCTACAGTGTCTCTTTGTCTGTAGTGTGTGTGTGTGTGTGTGTGTGTGTGTGTGTGCTGCTACAGTGTCTCTTTGCCTGTAGTGTGTGTGTGTGTGCTGCTACAGTGTCTCTTTGTCTGTAGTGTGTGTGTGTGTGTGTGTGTACTGCTACAATGTCTCTTTGCCTGTAGTGTGTGTGTGTGTGTGTGTGTGTGCTGCTACAGTGTCTCTTTGTCTGTAGTGTGTGTGTGTGTGTGTGCTGCTACAGTGTCTCTTTGTCTGTAGTGTGTGTGTGTGTGTGTGTGTGCTGCTACAGTGTCTCTTTGTCTGTAGTGTGTGTGTGCTACAGTGTCTCTCTGCCTGTAGTGTGTGTGTGTACTGCTACAATGTCTCTTTGCCTGTAGTGTGTGTGTGTGTGTGTGCTACAGTGTCTCTCTGCCTGTAGTGTGTGTGTGTGTGTGTGTGCTACAGTGTCTCTCTGCCTGTAGTGTGTGTGTGTGTGTGTGCTACAGTGTCTCTGCCTGTAGTGTGTGTGTGTGTGTGTGTGCTGCTACGGTGTCTCTGCCTGTAGTGTGTGTGTGCTACAGTGTCTCTGCCTATAGTGTGTGTGTGTGTGTGTTACAGTGTCTCTTTGCCTCTAGTGTGTGTGTGTATGTGTGTGTGTGTTATGGTGTCTCTGTGCCTCTAGTGTGTGTGTGTGCTGCTACAATGTCTCTGCCTGTACTGTCTGTGCTGCTGGTAAACTTGCTTAAACATTATGCCTGATGTTTTGAGTTCTTTGCTCCCTTCTTAAATTTTGAGAGCCCACGACTTAGTCTTGTCACAAATCCATCACTGGATGAGTGAATCGCAAGTATTTCCTCTAAGCTGTTGGATTGTCTGTTGCTATTTCTTTTCTTTTCTTCATCAAAAGGAATTTTTCATTTTAAGTTTTGTTTATTTATTTATTTTGCAGCGATATGAACTCCTGCTATGGCACACATGTGGAGGTCAGAGGACAACCTATAGGAATCAGTTCTCTCCTTGCATGGTGTGGTCCTGGGGAGTGAACTCAGATCATCGGGCTTAGTGGTGAGTTTTCCTGCTGAGTCATCTTGCTGGTACAAAAGGGATGTTTTATTATGGTACACAATAGCCTAATGTTAATTGTCTTTAGAAAGATAATGCAAAAACAAAAGGAGGAATAATAAACAAAGATATTACATTTTAGAAGAAAATAGTTGCTTGCTCAAGACTTTGTTTTAAAAGGGGAAATTTAAAGGTGTGTCAAGCATTTTAAACCAAAATAAATTTTGTTGTTTTTTTTTTAACATGTTGAAAGAAGAATAACACACTCCCTGGGTGAATCAGTGTCCTTAAGTGAGCCACCTGGGCCACAGACAGCACACTGAGAAACACTGATCTAAGCCACTCCCCAACAACTCTTCTTTAACACACTTGACTGTTGTGTGCTTTGATTATTTCCTCCTCCTTTCTCTTCTCTTCTTCCTCCTCTTCTTACTAGTCTTCCTCTCTCCCCATTCCCCCCTCCTCACCAGGCCCTGCCTGAGTTGGTCCTGGAAACCTGACTAGGACAGCAAGGAAATGAAGAAAGGACAGTCAGACACACACACACACACACACACACACACACACACACACACACACACACGAAGAGAGAGGGGGAGGAGAGAGATGGGGGAGGGGAAAGAGAGAGAGAGAGAGAGAGAGAGAGAGAGAGAGAGAGAGAGAGAGAGAGAGAGAGAGAAAGAGACTGAAGCTGGAATCAGGTGGGCCATGCTCACACTGAGCAGCACCAACCTTAGCAGGTTTCTTTTACACACCAGGAGGAGAGATTAGCTAGTCTCACAGGAGGTCTCTGTAGGAGAGCAGGTTACAATCATCTGGGAGGAGGAGGAAGCTGCAGTTGCTCGTTTTTTTGCATAAGCTTGTAGACCAATTTTATAGATTTTTCTTTGGGCCTCCAGCTCACATAAAATAACACAGAGATATATTATTAATTATAAAGCCTGGCCTTAGCTTAGGCTTGTTTCTAACTAGCTCTTATAACTTAAATTAACCCATATTTTAAAATCTACATTCTTTGACATGCTCATTATCTCATCTCCATTTTGCCCATTCTGCTTACTGTGGTCTGGCTGGTGACTCCACCTTTCTTCTTCCCAGAGCCCTTTCTGTCCAGAAGTCCCTGCTATACCTCCTGCCTAGCTATTGACTGTTTAGCTTTTTACTAAACCAATCGCAGTGACACATCTGCACATAGTGTAAGGGAATATTACACAGCATACACTGGTCAACTCTTACACATTGGTCAATCCTTTGAAAATATTGGTACTTAGACCAGAGGAAGGTTTTGCCAATTATGAGCCTGGCTGGTATAAAAAAGGCTTTGCTATGCCTCTGAGCCTCACTCAACTGGAGGAAGGCATGGCTTTGAGGCCTTGGGTTCTGGTCAATAATACACAGTCACTCAGGACTTCATTCGTTCTTTCTACACTCATTCAAGGCTCCCTGAGCTCCCCAGGCCACTACTACCACCTCCTCTTCCCCCTCCTTCTCTTCCCCTCACTTCCTCTTCCCCTTCTTCCTCTTCCTTTTCTCCTGACCCCTCCTCCTCTTTCTTCAGGGCTAGGGATGGGAAACTGAGTCTAGGATATGCCAGGCAAGTGTTCTTTATTGAGCAGCACACTCATGCATTTTCCTCCCTGTCTTGTCAGTCAGCGCCTTTGGAAGAGCAAACATTTTCAAAGTCAACAAAGTCAAAGGCTTGCGTTTTCATCTGCCGCTTGTGTTTTTAGGGCTCTAAGATCTCTGTGTTACAATTACGAGACTGCTTTGAGTCTCAGAAGAGACTGGACTTTTAAAGTGTATTGAGACTGTGAAACTGTTTTCGTGGTATCTGTTATGGCCATTCTATTACAATTGACTGACCTTCACTAATGGCACAGGGTGTCAAGTACCACAGCTTCCTAGTAAATATGTTCCACTTGAAAAGCAGGTGGCAGGACCCCATTAATGTCCTTTTGAAACATCTTGGCTCTTTTAGATTTCACACATGTTTTGGAATCCTGCTGGCATCTGGATGGGCTTATATTAAATAAACCTCTAGAGGAATTCAAAGATGGTTGCTATCAACAGTTCTGAGTCTCCTGACTGCTGAGCACGGAGGCCAGGCTCTCAGCTCATTAAGCATCTCTGTTCTCGTCATTGATTCTCTCTCTTCCTAGTTTATTCCTTACCTTTCCCAGGAGCAACAGGCATCCCTGGGGACCAAGGCACTGTTCCTCAGAACCAGGAAGCTGAGTCTCATGTCCCATTGAAGAGGAGCACTGTGGAGAGGAGCTGTGTGACCAGCGGGTTACATCCCCCAGCAAGCCCAGACTTAGGAAACTCCAGTCTCTTAAGGGAGCAGCCCTCACTGTTCCCAGAACTGGTGGAGGACTGTATCTACCCTCCCAGAAAGTCTACTTTCTGCTCCCTCCCTTTTTGCATTTTTTAAAAGATTTATTTTCGTTTCTGTGTTTTGTGTGTGTCTATGTGTTGTGGTGAATCCACCAGAGAAGACTACTTAGACATGAGTGTAAGCTAATAGAACGTCTTTATGAGCCAGCAACTACATTGAGTGTTCAAGATTCCAGTGTGGTCCTTTCTAAGGGTGAACTATTAAAAACAAAAACAATATCCTGGCTTGGCATACCTCAGTTAACAACAACAGTTAGCCAGAACTACAGAAGCCAAAAAGCAAAGGTAGTACATTTAGAGATTTCCCCAGAATTATTAACTTTGCTAGATTAAGTCTTTGTTTTAGTTTTGGCAAGTGGTGCTGTTTACATGCTGAATTTTATGTCCTGAATGGAACTTCCATCATAGTCAACTGTGCTAAGGTCTGGGGGTCTGTCACACATGTAAGTGTATGCCTCATATTTGCAAGTGTGGACAGAGGTCAGAAAAGGGCCTCAAACCCCCTGGAGCTAGAGTTGTCAATGGTTGTGAGTTGCCAGATATGGGTACTGGGAACTGAACTCGGGTCCTCTGGAAGAGCGGGAAGTGCTCTTAACCACTGAGCCATCTCTCCAGTCTCCCTTTTAACTTTCATTCTACTTATTGATTCTGCATGTGGGAGTGGGGCGATGGGCATGTGGAGGTCAGAGGACAACTTGCAGGAACTGGTTCTTTCTTTTACCACATGGGTCTTGGGGATTGAACTTAGGTTGTGAGACTTGGCTGCAGGCCCCTTTACCTGCTGAGTCATCCCACCCACTCTGAACACTTTCTCCCTGAGCCTGGTTGCTCCACAAACATCATAGGCAGAAAGCATGGGGATAATGCATTCCGCTGCTTCTTCTGCTGGTCCCAGGAGGGCTCAGATGAACCAGAGAGAAACCTGGTTTTGTGGAGCCTGGGAGCCTTTCAAAGGAACTGAGATTCCCCCACCCTCCCCCGCAAAAAAAGCAGTTGGAAATCTTCAATTCCGGAGCTGAATTGGATACGGGGTGTACGCTGGGGAGGAGAAAATGAAATTACATTGGGAGGCTTAAAAGATAAGAGTTAACAAGGTCCATGCTGCATCTTCTGGGCTGTTGGAGATAAGGATGTTGTGTCATTCACAACAGAATTTCATCTTCTGCTTTTCAGAAGCAGCCAGAAGGTCAGGGCGATTGTCCTGTACCTGCTGTTGCTCAAGCGCCTTTGGCTTAAATGGCTTGTGTGCCAGGGCAGGAATGTCAGACCTATGCTGCATGGTCTGTTAGGATGGTGGTAAACTGTGTTTTCCTCCTTCCTTCCTTCCTTCCTTCCTTCCTTCCTTCCTTCCTTCCTCCCTCCCTCCCTCCCTCCCTCCCTTCCTCCCTCCCTCCCTCTCTCTTCTTCCTTCTTCTTCCCTCCCTCCCTTGCTTCCTCCCTCCCTCTCTCCCTCCCTCCCTCCATTCCTTTCTCCCTCCCTCCCTTTCTCCCTTTCCTCCTTCCTTTGTTTTGTCGAGACAGGGACTTATATAGCCCATATGGACCAGAACTTACTATATAACTGAGGATGATTTTGAACTCTTGGTCCTCCTGCCTCCACCTCCTGAGTGGCTCAGGATTGCAGGCATGCACCTCCGTGCCCAGCCTTTCAGGAGCAAAAGAAACAAGGCTGGTTTGAGCGGCAGGCTCTCGTGTATCTCAGGGTAACTTTGAATTATTTTATTTTATTTTATTTTATTATTGTTGTATGTGTGTGTGCATCTGAATGTGTATGTGGAGGTCAGGGGACAAACCTGTGGAGTCAGTGTCCTCTCTCCACCTGACACAGGTTCTAGGATGGAACTCAGGAAGCCAGGCATGGCAAGTACTTTTAGCCACTGAGCTATCTTGCCTGCTCCCTGGCCTCGAATTCTTGATCCTTTTGCCTTTATATCTTTAGTGCTGGGGTTACGGGAATGTTCCAGCATGCCTTGCTTGCTGGTTTCTAATTTCCGCAGGATTCAGATCACATAGTCCAGAAGGCACAAAACTTTGGAGTGTTTGGTGTATTCACACACCTTCACCTGAAACTTTGGAGTGTTTGGTGTATTCACACACCTTCACCTGCTGTGTTGTTAGGCTGGTGTGAATTTCACAGCTGAGCAACAGGCTCCTAACTGGGAGAGAGGATGAACAATCAGTTCTTCCACAAAGGATTGTAGAAGCTTCCAGAGAAAACGTTAGGGCCTGGGGATTTCATATTTAGAACTTAAAAAAAAATGGTTTCTTTTATTACTTTTAGTTTTGTGTATATATGTGTAGGTCTCTGTGTGGGTTATTTGCATGAGAGTGCTGAGGCCCACAGAGGCCAGAAGGGGGTGTTGGAACCCCAGTGCGAGAATAACAGGTAATTGTGAGCCACCTGACATGTCTAGGACCCAAATTTGATCCTCTGCAAGAGCAATATAACCTAATTACAGCGGAACCATCTCTTCGGCCTCTTTAGTAGCCTTTTGATTATAGATTCAGCTTCTTTAACAGGCACAGGGACATCTAGACTAACCTCTAGGCTGCTGCTCAGATTTGGACTGTAGTCTCCCTGCTAGGCAAAGGTCCCGCAGAATCCTGGGTATGTCACGGTGTTGAGCCACCTTCTCTCTGTGTGGGTGGGGTTCAGACTCAATGCACTCTTTGATGTCAGAGGCTAGGGGTATCTGTTTAGCTGAATGTGTTGGTGCAGGCCTATAATCCAAGCCCTTGGAAAGCCAACAAAGGAGAATCTGGAGTTTGAGGCTAGTCTGTGTTACACAAGTTCCTGTAACAAAGAGAGATGCTGGCTCAATTGAGGGAGGGAATGTGAGGAGGGACAGCTAAAACTGAGGGACATTTGAGGGATGGTATGGAAACCTAGTGCTGTGGGAAAATCCCTAAAGTGCATGAGGAAATCCTAAAGAGGATTCCTAATAATGGGGGTGATGGAGCCCTAACTGGTCTTCTCACAGCCAAACAAGTCTTCCAGTACTGGGACTGGGTTGTATTCAATTGAGCTGTTGGCCAAGAGGGTTCCATAGAAATCCCCAAACAACCCAGGCTGTTGCTAAGACAATGGGTTACTCTCTGAAAACTGATTTCAGGGTCCCGTTGCTGAGGATAACATCCACACAATTCATTGAACGTGGAGAAGTCGAGCTGGAGCCTACATAGAGCCTTCACCCCCATGTTCTAGTGTCTTTGGTGCAGGAAGGTACTTGGCAGGCTACCAAAAAAGAAACACAAACACTAACCCAGCTACACACCCTTTGATCTACAATATGTCATGTCTACAAGATACAATAGGGCAACAGTGACATAGAACTTGCGGGTATAGCCAACCGATGTCTGATTTGACTTAGGCCCACTCCATGAGACAGAATCCATACCTGACAGTTAGTGACCAAGAACCAGAGACTATATATCCCAGAGACCTAAGGTAAAACCAAATATTACTGGCCAATAATAATAATAATAATATCAACTGAACATGGCATAACAAAATACAGTAAGACTACACACAAACTCTCATATTAAGGCTGGACAAGGCAACCCAGTAGGAGGAAAAGGGTCTCAAGAACTCGATAGTCACAAGGATGGTAGGTCACACACAAGATGGTCAATAAAGGGCTTTTTATGGGACTTTTAAAGATTGCCCAAGTTAATTTGGCTCTGGACCTGCAGCATTCCAGCTCCCCACACTCACAGAAGCTCTTATCAGTCCATCAGCCTGTAGAATTTTTAACAAAGGTGTGGCTTCTCCCTCTGGGAACTTCCATTCGTACAAGTCTCCTGAACCCCTGTCTAGTTGTCTCATAGAGACCTCAGTCTGAGCAGAATGCTCCTAGAAAACCAAAGAAAGGTAACCGGAAAGACTTTTTTAAACTCAGAGCAAAGACATTCTAGATAGTTAGAGGTCTTTGAAATGAGATGAAATTCAAATGAAGCAATAATGAAAACAGAAACTCCATCATATTCCCAGAGTCCATCGAAGTTTAAGGAACGCAGCTGATAAAATTGTACTTAGAAGAAAACCAGCCATTATGACAGAGACAGGGTGGAGGTGGGGTGGGGGGATGAAATTAGCAGGTGGTCACCCATCCCTGGAATTCAAATGGATTTTTAAAAATAATACAGCGTGGGCTAGGGACATGGCTTAGCCGGTAGGATGAATGGTGTATGAACATGAGGACCTAAGTTCAGGTTCCCAGAACCTACATGAGGGCTTCTACTTGTAATGCAACCCCAGCACTGGGCCGGAGTGAAGACAAGGGATCTCTTCAGCTCCTTGGTCAGCCATTTTAGCCAAATCATTAAGCTTCAGGTTCAGTGAGAGACTCTTTCTCAAAAATAAGGGTGGGAGTGGGGTGATGGCATACTGCTCTGCCGAGGGCCTGAGGTAGCTTACCAGTACCCGTATCAGTGGCTCACAACTGCTTTTAACTCCAGATCCGGGTTTCCAATGCCCTCTTCTGGACTTGGTGGGCATCTGTACACACACACACACACACACACACACACACACTAAGATAAATTTAAAAATAAATAGGATAAAACATAAAAGAAAAAAAGATGGGGTCAGACATGGTGGTGAATGCCTTTAATCCTAGCACTCGGGAGGCAAAGGTTGGGGGGATCTTTGTAAGTTCTAGGCCAGCCTGGTTTACACACCGAGTACCAGCTACATTGTGAAACCCTATCTCAAAATAAATAAAATGAATAAAAGTAGAGAGTAATCAAGGAAGAGACCTAACATTGACCCCTGGCTGTCATGCTCACATGTTCACACATGCATACACTCATACTAACAAGTTTATACAGCAACACACATACACACACACATACACACACACACACACACACATACACACACACATACACACACACACACACACACACACACACACACACACACTCTGTTCTCATTTATTTTCTGTGGTAGGGATGGAACACAAGGCCTTGTGCATGGTCAGGCAAGGCCTCTGCCACTGAGGCACACTCTAGTGCCACAATAAACATTAATGAAATTCAAACAAAGGTGTATTAGAGATGCTCATGAGACCCACAGAAGTCTGAGAATGACAAATTTTGAAAAGATAGAGCCAGGGCATTTTGACAACAACCCACGTCGCCCTCAGAGACAAAGACTTCTAAGCCAATGAAGCCGGTGTTTAAACCCCCGGAAGGCTGCAGACTGCTCCCTGGCAAGTACATTGACACTCCCGTAGAAACAAATGCTCTCAGGGAAGTTAACACCCCATCTGACTCAGACAGCGAAAGAAAACCTGACTGCTTTTGTAGCAACAGATGACACCTGGTGACTTCTTACAAAAGGCCAAGGGACAGAAGTCTCAATCAGGACCTGCTTTTGCGTTTTCCACATCGTTTTATGAAATCAGCCTATCGTCAGTGCTTGTGATGGTTAATACTAGTGTCAACCTGGGAGACAAACTTCTGGGCATGTCTATAAGGAAGTTTCTGGATTGAGTTAACTGACCCATTGGGAATGTGGGCAGCCCTACCTTATGCATTGGGATCCCAGACTGAAAAAAAGAAAAAGCGGGATGGGCAGCAGTGTTCATCTCTCTCTACTTTCTGACTGGGCACACCATGACCAGCCGCACGCTCCTGTCACCATGCCCCGCCCCCACGACGGGCTATGCCCTCAAATTTTTAGCCTAAAAAACCCCTTCTTTCTCAAGTTTCTTTTGTTAGGTATTTTATTGTAGCAAAGAGGCAAATAACTCATAGAAATGGAACCATTCAACATAAAAGAGGCGCACTCTCTCCAAACTGTTCTAGAACTATGTCTTTTGTAAAATTTACACCCAAGAGCAGTGTGGTCAAGAATAACCTCATAGTTAGTGGACCTTCTATGTTCCTGCTACACATGGAGACAGGCAAGGGACACAGAGAGCAGACAGGAGACAGAAAGAGGACAGGCTAGGGCTTTGTCCCACCAGGAAGTAAGTGTGACTGGGAAACAGCTCACCTGCTGTTGGATTTTGTCCTCATCCAGAACACACACCACACCTGGTGATGTCTCAATACCCACCTGTCTGTCCACTCTTAGTTATCTCCTCAGTCAACAAGAACTCCTCAGTTTGTTCATGGGAGCCCCAGGAGCTTGGCTGGAAGGTGCTCACCCAAATCTTATCTGGAACAAGGCCCCACCCTAAGCCCACCCACATCCCTGACCTCACCTTAGCACCCAAGAGACAGTGATGCTGAGTAATTCTTGTGGGGCAAACCCACGTTGGCCAGGAACTTTTGTTCCATTTCACAATAGGACAAGTTGACGTATATTTAAGAGTCTGCATTCAAAACGAGATTTCTTTTTCGTATGCTTTGACTCTCTGGTTCGGGGACTGTGGCAGCGGCTTTTCTCACTGCTGGGGCAAAATACCTGATAAAAGCAACTTAAGGAAGAGAAGCTTTGCTTTAGGTTCACGGTGCAGCCCATCCTGGTGGGGAAGGTACGGAGGCAGGAACATGAGGTAGCCAGTCACACAGTCAGGAAGCAGAGAGAGATGAATATTCGTGCTCAGCTCACTTCCTCTGTTTTATTCAGTTTTAGACCCCAGTCCATGGGAGGCTGCCATCCACATTAATTAATCCAACCCAGAAACTCCCTTAAGGACGGGCCTAGAAGTTTCCTTCCATGCTGATTCTTGAGCCAGCAGCATTGAAAAACAACTAGCTGTGACATATCCATAAATATGGGCCTCAGCTGGGCAGTGGTGGTGCACACCTTTAATCTCAGCACTTGGGAGGCAGAGGCAGGCGGATCTCTGTGAGTTCGAGGCCAGCCTCATCTGCAAAGCAAGTTTCAGGACAGCCAGGATTGTTACACAGAGAAACCCTATCTCGAAAAAGCAAAATAAATAAGTAAGTAAGTAAACAAGTAAATAAATAAATAAATAAAAATTCAAATAAAAAAATAAATATGGGCCTCTCCATTTGTGTCAGTACCTGCAGGAATCCTTGGCTCTCTCCCACTGTTTTTGTGCATCCTGACCAAAAAATGTTCAGTTGCCTGACCACTGTGCAACCTGGCCTGCTGAAGTTTTCCTCAATGGATTTGAGCCTAAGAGGGCCATGAAACAGGCCTTTTGAATGCTGGCCCTGGGCCACAGTCCTCACTTCCTTTCAATGGCTACACACCCAACCCTCTGGGTGTAGATACATCCTTCCTCTCACTGTCCCCCTAAGAATGCACAGCAACCCCTCTTCAGTGCTGCTCTGGCCCTAACCATTTCTTCCTTCTCAGTGTCAGGAAGGCATGAGCCCCACCCACCTTGTGGCAGCAACCACAGCTACTGAGGTGGCTCTGGCTACAGATCGGGAGGACAAAGCAAGGTCCTTTTATTCTGTCCACTCTGTTCTTTATGGTTTCCTTCATCGATGTCACAGACATGTACTTCAGAGTTATTTCTAGGATGTTTTTATTACCACTGTTATTGATAATGCATTTTCTTTGAGACAGACTAGCCTAGAACTCACAGAAATCTTCCTGCCTCCTTTGGAGGGCTGGAGATGTAGGTGTGAGCCACCATGCCGAGCTAACAATTGTTAACAATTGTTTTAAGGCTCAATTTTGATGTGTGTGTGTGTGTGTGTGTGTGTGTGTGTGTGTGTGTGTGAAAGAGAGAGAGAGAGAGAGAGAGAGAGAGAGAGAGAGAGAGAGAGAGAGAGAGAGATGGATTTATATAGAGTGTTCTGAGCCAACTTGAAGAAGGCTGGGAACTGAACTCGGGACCTCTGAAAGAACAGTTCACACTATTAACCACTGATCCATCTCTCTGGCCCCAAAGCCAACGCAGTTTTAAAAGTGTGTGCTCTGTTGTCCTTGCATACAGAGATGTGCTCTGACTTGTGTTGCTGTGTTATCTTTCGCCCAGGACCATTGCTAGGTCCTCTTGCTATTTTTTTTTTAATCTGTAGATTCTCTTGTGTTTTCTGGGTGAACAGTCCTGTTACCTGAGAATAAAAAGATTTTCTTCCCACTTATTTTGTATCCTCACACGTTTTCTCCCTTACATATTGACTTTTTCTACTCCCACCCCCAGACGGGTCAGAGTTCTGCCAGTGCTAAAGAAGGAAAGAGCGACAGTGGAATTCTTGTCCTGTTTACTCTTTCCCTCCCTCCTTCCCTCCCTCCCTCCCTCCCTCCCTCCCTCCCTCCCTCCTCTCCTCCCTTCCTTCCTTCCTCCCTCCCTCCCTTTCTTCCTTCCTCCCTCCCTCCCTTCCTTTCTTCTTTCCTTCTTTCCTTTCTTTTTTTTTCCTTCTTCCTCCCTCCCTCCCTCCCTCCTTCCTTCCTTCCTTCTTTCTTACTTTCTCTTCTTTCATTTTTATTTTTTAAGACATAGCCTTACACCACAGCTTAAGCTAATCTGGAACTCAACAATGAATATTTAATCACAGTGGTTATCTTAACATTAAAAAATATTTTATTTCCAGGCAGTGATAGTGCACGCCTTTAATCCCAGCACTCAGGAGGCAGAGGCAGACAGATCTCTCAGTTCAAGGCTAGCCTGGGCTACAGAGTGAGTTCCAGGACAGCCAGGGCTACACAGAGAAGTCCTGACTTGAAAAAACAGCAACAAAAAATATCTAAATACATTTATTTATTTACTTTGGGAGGACACACTTGTGCCTCAGCTTGTATGTGGAGGTCAGAGGTCAGACAACCTTCAGGAGTTAGTTTGCTTCTTCTACCATTTCTGGTATCACACTCAGGTAGTCAGGCTTGCAGCAAATACCTTTACCTGCTGAGCCACCCAATAGACTTTTGGGAAATTAATTGTTATCAAATTAAGAAAGTTTCCTTCGTGGGGCTGGAGAGATGGCTCAACAGTTAAGAGCATTGACTGTTCTTCCGGAGTTCGGTTCCCAGCACCCACATGAAGTCTCACAAGTATCCAAAACTCCAGCTCCATGTGGAAAAAGGAATTTGAACACACAACTCTGTGGTGGACATGTTTTATTCAAGCAGTTAACCTTTGGTGTTTAATGTGTTTATAAACACGTGGTGCCCAGCTGGTGACTGTTTCAGAAGGTTGTGGCTGGCCATGAGCTGCATGGGAGGCTTATGGGGTAGCCTGGTCTCAGTTCCAGTTCCAGGCTGAGCCTTCCTCTTCATCTTACCTGTCCCCAAGGTGCGACCAGCCAGAAGCTGTAAGGCCAAAGCTGGAGCTGCAGCCACTGTGCCCACCCCTACCACGAGACTGAACTAAAATGCATCTTTCTTTCTCTATGCTATTCTGCCATTTGACATGAACAGCAGCTAATAAGCTATGGCTGTCATGGAGTCTACCACCATGCCCCCCACCACGATGACAAATCCCTCTGAAACCGTGAGCCGCAATAAATCCCTACTCCCCTAAATTATTTTATCAGAAGAGAAGTAATGAATACAGATGACAGGAGGTATCTCAGGGTTCACATCTGCATTTCTTTCATTTTGTTTTGTTTTGATCTGGCTTGGGTTTGAGACAGGGTCTCACTGTATAGCCATGGCTGGCCTGGAAGTCATAGAGGTCCACTCTGCCTCCTCTACCTCCTGAGGGCTGGAATTAAAGGCATACTCTATCACTTCTGGTACTTGTTTTGAATTATTTTCTGTTATGTTAAGAGAGTAAAAAATTGAGCAGGTTGGGGATTTAGCTCAATAGTAGGATGCTTACCTAGCAAGGCCCTGGGTTCGGTCCTCAGCTGTAGGGAGAGAGGGGTGGAGTACAAGGTCTAGGGGATGGCTCAGTCAGGGAAGGGCATGCCTTGCAAATGTGAGGATCTGAGTCTTATCTCCAGAACTCAGGTGTAGAAAAGGAAACCTGAGCACAGTGGCATGCACTTGTAACCCCAATGTGAGGAAGTGGAAACAGGAGGATCTTGCCAGCCTAGCCTACTTGGAGAGCTCCGGGCTAGGGAGAGACTCTATCTCAAACAAAAGGTGGAGGGTGTCTCAGGAATGACATCTAAGGTTGACATCTGGCCTATACATACATGCATGCACACAAACACATACCTGCATGCTCAAGCTCACAAGCACACATGACATGCACACACATGCATGTACAACAAACACATACAACATCCACACAGGATCTGTACAGCTCAGGGAGCATGGACATCTCTTTCTCCATCGGGGGGGGGGGGGGCTGGTTATTTTCTTTGCATTGTATTGACACCAGCATTACTAACAGCGGTTAATATTTTCATTGCAATTATTTACTGGAAGCCTCCGTCCATTAAGGGAATTTTCCTTCTTCTGGGCTACTTCTGTATTCCATTTTGGTCAGTGACTAACTAGGTCTCTTAGATAGAAAGGTCCTCTACATACCAACATGGTGACATGACAATAACACAAGGCAATACTGTCATCAAGCTGACAGCTGGTGATTCATACACATCAGGCCGTTGTACGTGCTGAGCACGCAGCACCTTGCTTATTATCCAAGGTCACTGTGTGGTTCATACATGCCTTACAGAGAGGTGTGCGGGGCATGGGCTCTCCTGCTGCTACCCCTGCCTGCAGTATTCTTTTAGCCTTCCATTATTAAGTACTGCCACGTGGTTACTTCTTCTTTCCCCTATATCGAGAGGCCACGTTGCTCCAGCCTCCATCCAGCCTCTTCTTGAGGCAGCCTCTGTCCCCAGGGAATGGGTTCATTTATTCCATGGCTTTGGATGCCCCAACTGCCAAAGGTTCAAGTGCAGCCTAGATTTCTTTTCCAAGCTCAGCTCAGAAACCTAGTTTTCCGTTCCACATTTTCATGCGGCTGAACCTGTTGCAAAACTGGCCAGGAATTACCAGCAGTCAGATGGTGCTTTCCACAGGACCCTGCGCTTGCCTCAGCTGAGCTCAGACCCAGGGTAAACACTTGCCGCTTTCCCTCAAACCCCAGACACGTTCCATCAGCATCTTCAGTTAGTTCTTATTCAGAACTAGAGTACTGGCCCAGCAAGATGGCTCAGCGGCTAAAGGTGCTTGCCATCAAGCCTAATGACCCGAGTTCAATTCCTGGAACCCACATGGTGGAAGGAGAAAGTTCCCTCGTACAAATTGTCCTTTGACCTCCACACATATTCTCTCTCTTACACACACACACACACACACACACACACACACACACACACACACACACTAACTGGAATAGTTTTTTTCTTTAGAAAACTAGACTATTAGAATATGGAGCTGGGGCGAGATGGCTCAGTTAATAAGGTGTTGGTTTTGCAAGCATGAAGACGCCAATGCAACCACAGGACTCACATGAGAAAGCCACGTGTGATGCCACACTCCTGTAATCCAAGTGTTGGCGAGTCAGAAATAGGCAGGTCTCTAGGGCTCAATGGCCGGTTGCTCCAGCATTCATGGCAAGCTCCATCTTCAGTGAGAGGCCTTGTCTCGAAACAACAAGGTGGCTGGCTTCTGAGAGACAATACCCAAGGCTGGCCTCTGACCTCCACAGGCATTGCACACACATGCACCAGAGTGAACATGCACACCCACATATGTCCTCTCCAGCTGAAGCTATCACTTCCCTGGCTCCCTTCCAGAGCTGCAGACTGCTAGCAGCACACATCAAGGCAGGTGAGTTTGTTCTGTGCCCTTACTCAAGGAAGTGCCCATCTCTAGCAAGGTTGCAGAGATAGGATCTCTGATACAGACTGTGTTCGTGCTTGTCTCCTGGTCCAATTAGGGCCTCAAGCCCAGTCATGTTGTTTCTGGAAACAGGGGCCCTTGGCCTGTTCCAGTTCCGGGATTCTCACTCTGATTCACAAGGACTGCCCAAGGCTTGGGGTGTGTGTCTCCCTTATTCATCTTCTTTGAGGTCAAGTGTCCTGGGGTGGACCATGGGCAAGTGAACTCAGGTCTGGGTAGTTTGTGCTAACACCTGGAGCTGGTCCCTTGCAGATTAAAATCTTCCTTGAACATCTAGGGAGGGGTGGCTGAGCTCTACCTGCACCCCAGAAACATGCTTATTGGCTAGAACCATTTCCCTCCTATTTAACCGATTAAAACTCAATTCTCTGTCCTTAAATCTCAAATAGATCCAGAGACTAAACCAACCAAAGCATGAGTTTCCCTAGTCATTTTTTTAATCTTACTTTTTCTTTTATTTAAAAAATGTATTTGGGTGTTTTGCCTTCTTGTATGTCTGTTCACCATGTGCATTCTTGGTATCTGTGGAGACCAGAAAAGGTCATCGGGCCCTCTAGAACTGGAGTTACAGTTGTGAGCCATCTGATATGAGAAACACGTGTTTTTAACTATAGAGGAGCCACTTCAGCCCCAACGTAACAAAATTTTCACAAGAGTTACAGAGACAACCATTGTAACTCTAAGGCTAAACAGATACTTCATGCTCCTGGATAGAAAGCTAATATCCTGAATATTTCTGTTCTTCTCAGCAGGTAAGTTAGGCATGGTGGTAGACACCTTTAACTTCAGTATCTGAGAGGTTGATACCTTGAGTTCAAGTCCAGGCTGCATAGCAAGATCACATCCAAAAACCAAAGCAAATAAAAAAAAAACAAACCAAAAACAAACAAACAAACAAAAAACTCTGCAGGATAATTCAAGACTAAAGACAAATAGAGTGTAAAAATGATATAAAAAGGTAGAAGACCCCCAAACAGCCAACGCAGTATGGAAAAGAAACACACTCCAATGACTGACACCATCTGCCCTCAAAACTTACTACAGGGACTGGAGAGGTGGCTCAGTGGTTAAGGGCACTTGCTGTTCTTCAGAAGACCTAAGTTTGGTTCTCAGTACCCACATCGGGCAGCTCACAACCTTCTGTAACATCAGCTCCAGGGGATGTGACGCCCTCTTCTGGCTGCTCTGGACAGTGCACACACATGGCATATGCACACAGACACGTGTACAAGTGTGTGTGCCACATATAAAAATCTTTTTAAAAAGACTACAAATTGCCGGGCGGTGGTGGCGCACGCCTTTAATCCCAGCACTCAGGAGGCAGAGCCAGGCGGATCTCTGTGAGTTCGAGGCCAGCCTGGGCTACCAAGTGAGTCCCAGGAAAGGCGCAAAGCTACACAGAGAAACCCTGTCTCAAAAAACCAAAAAAAAAAAAAAAAAAAAAAAAAAAGACTACAAATTGTGTAGTTCAGGCAAAAGAATAGACAAATAGCCCAACAGACTTTCTGTAACCCAGAAAGAGGCTCACATGATGGAATCCACTGGGCTCTGACCAGGGAAGGAAGACTAGATTTGTGCCAAATGGTGCTGAACACCTGGACTTCCACAGGCAAAGCACAAGAAAGAAAGAAGAATTCTAGGCACTGACTTCAAAGCTCACTTCAAGGTGTTTTCCAGGACTGGGGTACAGCTCACTGGAAGAGCACAGGCTTAGCTAGCATAGATAATAGATAGGTAAACAATAGATAGGTAAACAAATAAATGAATCACAGATGTACAACAAACTCACAAAATCCCCCAAGATAACTAGTACAGAAGAGCTGGTTAGTTGACTTAGACAAGACTCCAGAGATACTGACTGTGAAGAAAAGGTTGATTAACTAGGCTTCATTAAAATTTAAAACTTCTAGGGGCTGGAGAGATGACTCAGCAGTTAAGAGTACTGGCTGCTCTTACAGAAGACCCGGGTTTCATTCCCACCCCTCCCCCACATCATGGCTCACGATTCTCTGTAAACCTAGTTCCAGGGGATCCAATGTGCTTCTGGCCTCTGTAGACGTGGTGCATATACACGCATGCAGACAAACACTTGTACACATAGAACAAGTCATTCTTTTTTTAATTTAAAGTTTCTGAGCAGAAAACTTTTGTAAAACATTTATCTGATAATGTACTTGATTTCCAAAGTATATAAACAACGCTTAAAAAATTGCAAAGAGGCCAGAAAGATGACTCTGTGGTTAGAGGTACTTGCTGCTGAGTCTGATGATGTGAGTTTGATCCCAAGACCCACATGATGGGAGGAGAAAACAGACTCCCGAAAGTTATCCTCTTGCTTGCTCACTCAAGCTGTGGCGCGTCCACGTGCTCTCTCCTCCCTCTCTCACCAATGAATAAATGGAATAAAGATATTTTTCAAATTACGAATTGGTGAGGCTGGGCACATAACCCAGTTGGGATTGCCCAGCATGTACAAAGCTCTGAGTTCAAAGACTAACATATCCTACAGATGTCTTTTTTTTTTTGTTTTGTTTTGTTTTGTTTTTGTTTTTTGGAGACAGGGTTTCTTTGTGTAGCTTTGGAGCCTGTCCTGGAACTCACTCTGTAGATCAGGCTGGCCTCGAACTCACAGAGATCCGCCTGTCTCTGCCTCCCGAGTGCTGAGATTAAAGGTGTGTGCCACCACCGCCTGGCTTAGGTGTCTAATAGGCAAAGGTATAGAAGGATGTCTCACCAACCAAGACACCACGCAGGTGGCAAATAAGCATGTGAAAAGATGCTCAGTGTCACATGACAACCAAAGCAGCAATGAGGTAGCGCTGCCTGCTATTAGAAGAGCTAATGTTCAAACGGTGACATCACCGAGGGCTGGCAAGGATGCCAGGCAGCAGAAAGCATTCCTCACCACTGATGAGCACACAGAATGGCAAGGCCACTTTGGAAGGCAGTTTGGCGGTTTCTTCTAAATCTTAACCTGATTGGCCGTAGAATCCACCTGGCACCTTCACAGATGTCCACTCCACATGAAAGCTACACACACGTAGTGAAAGCATCTGTACTGGTTAATTTTAGCTGTCAACCTGACACAACCTAGACTCTCCTGGGATGAGAGTTTTGTTTGAGGAACTGTCTAGATCAGACTGCCCCGTGGGTGTGTCTGTAATAGACTGTCTATTGTTAATTGACCCCTTAGGCAGGGGGTCCTGAAGGAAGAGTGGAGAGATTGAAGTGAGTACATGCAAGCAGGCATGCATGCATGTATGCGTTTCTCTCTGCTGCTGGCTGTGGATATGATGTGACCAGCTGTTTCAGGCTCCCGAGTCTATAACTTCTCCTCTATGATGGGCTATTATCTAGAATTGTGAACTGAAATAAACATTTTTCTCCCCTAATTTGCTTTTTCTAAGTGCAGTTTCTGCAGACAGAATGTCATGTAGCCCAGGCTGGCCTTGGCCTTGAACAAATGATTCTCCTTTCTCTGTTCCCCAGTGCTAAGATTACAGGTGTATGCCACCATACCCGGCTCTCCTTATTTTTTTTAAATTATATCTGTGTATGAGTGTGCATGTTTGTGTGCACACAGAGGGCTTCAAATGTCCTCCTCTACTTCTCTCCACCTGGTTCTTTAAGGCAGGATCTCTCCACAAGCCTGAAGCTCATATTTTCTCAGCTAGTGTGGAACCCAACAAACCCCAGAAACCTTCATGTCTCCACCCTCCTTGGAGCTGAGTGCACAAGATGCTGGCTTGTTAGGGTGCTGGGGTCTGTACCCTAGTCCTGCTGATTGTACAACAAGCACTCTGAATGGCCAGGCCATCTTTCCAGACCCTCCCCCCTTTTTAGATCTATTATCAGTCTTAAAACCACAAGGGCTTGTGTTCTTACAAACAGAATCTTAGGAGTGGACCCCATGATCCAGGCATGAGCACAGGCAGCCGAGGCCCTGACTCAAGAGCAGAGCCTGATCTTCCGACCGTTGTGCAGCAACAAGTGTGGGTGGGTTGGCACTGCAATATCTCGTTGCATTTGTTACACAGCAACAGAACACTGATATAATGCAGAGATTAGCAGACAGGAGCCAGAGACCTCAAGCAGGAAATCAGGAAGCATTCTGATCTCAACGCAAACAAAACTACAGCATGTGAAGTTTTGCCTAACTACACAAGTTGAAGAAGAAGAAAAGCCCCATGGAGCCAGTTACCTAAACTTCCTTAATGGAACCCAGGAATTTGAATTTTTTTTTTTTAAAGACAGGGTCTCAAGTAGTCCAGGCTGGCTTCAAACCCTCTTTGTAGCTGAGGATGCCCTTGAACTCCTGATCCTCCTGCCTCTATTTCTTGAGTGTTGTGATTACAAGTGTGCTCCATCCCACTGGTTTATGGGTGCTGGGGATGGAACCCAGAGCTCCATGAGTTCTAGGTGAGCGCTCTACCGAACTCAACTCCTCATGTTCGCAAGATAAGCACTTTACTGACTGATCCATCTTCCCAGTCCTGAAGGATTTTTTTTTTTTTTTTTTTTTTGGTTTTTCAAGTCAGGGTATCTTTGTGTATCCCTAGCTGTCCTGGAACTTGCTCTGTAGACCAGGCTGGGCTTGAACTCACAGAGATCTGCCAACCTCTGCCTCCCAAGTGCTGGGATTAAGGGCATGCACCACCACTGCTCAGCATGAAGGAATATTCTTTGTTTGTTTGTTTGTTTGTTGTTGTTTTGTTGTTGTTGTTGTTGTTGTTTGTTTGGTTTTTCATGACAGGGTTTCTCTGTGTAGTTTTGGTGCCTTTCCTAGAGCTCATTCTGTAGCCCAGGCTGGCCTCGAACTCACAGAGATCCACCTGGCTCTGCCTTCCGAGTGCTGGGATTAAAGGCGTGCGCCACCACTGCCTGACAAAGGAATATTCTTAACTACAAATCAACTTCCTCAGATATCTGTGAGTTCGAGGCTAGCCTGGTCTACAGAGCAAGTTCCAGGACAGCTAGGGCTGTTATATAGAGAAACCCTGTCTCAAAAAAACAAAGTCAAACCAAACCAAAACAAAACAAACCCCAGCCCCCACAGAACCCATGTAAAAAGCCAGGTGTAATGGTGTGGGTTTGTAATCCCAGCGCTGGGGAGGTGGAGAACGGCAGATCTCTGGGACACACTGGCCAGCCAGTCTAATCTAGTGGGCCAGTTACAGGCCAGTGAGAGACCCTGTCTCAAAGGAGGTAAGATAGTTCCTGAGGAATAACACCTAAGGTTGTTCTCTGACCTCCACATACATGAACATGTGCACACAGAATATTCCTGCAAGGAAAACTTCAGATGGCTCTATGGGTAAGCTCCTCTCAACTTCTAAAGTGTGGCATCAACTGCCGGGCAGTTGTTCCATGAAGGTGAGAAGCCATGTCTTCTAAGCTTGTTCAGAAGGCAGCACTGTCTGGACTCCACAGGCAGGCCAAAGCTCTGTAAGAAAAGAAACCAACACAGTCTGAGGCATAAATGCAAATCTGTCCAGTCAGGCCAGCAAGTCAAATCCCAGAGTACACGTGACAGTCAGGTGGAGGTTCTCCAGGATCCCCTGCCTAAGGAATGGTGCTGCTCACAGCGGCCTGGGTTCTTCCGCATCAACTAATCAAGGCAACCCTCCACAAACATGTCCACAGGCCAACCCCACATAGATAGTCCCCTACTGATACTCCCTTTCCTGTTGATTCAGGGTCGTGTCAAGTTGACAGTTAACGAGAACCATGACACTTACCTTGAATTTAGCAAAATCTTTTAAAGCACAGCATAAAATGGAATTCGAGAAAAGTAATCAATACATTTATAAAATGCTTTTTAGAAAAAAATGGGAATGGCAGCCCACACCTGTAATACAGTGCTCAAGAAAGTGAGGCAGTAGGATTCTCACGAGTGCAAGGCCAGTCTTGGCTACATAGTCTGTTCCAAGCCAGCCTGGGCTACCGAGGGAAAAAAAATAGTAACAACAGCAAAAATCATCTTCCTTGAAATACACAATCAGAAGAATGAAAAGAAAAGCCACAGTCTAGGAGAAAATATTTGCAAAATATTAGATTTGAGAAAGGGCTTAGATTTATAATATATAAACAATTCTTTCCCTTCAGTAGTAAGACAAACATCTGAATGAACACATCCCATAACCTGCTAGCCCATTAGGGAAATGCAAATTAGAGCCTGAAGGATGCTTCACATGCTGTCTCACACACTGACCAGAATGGCTAGAATTGAACTAGCCAGACTAAATGGTGGGGTGACGAGGGTGTTGTAGACACCACTTGAGTGTTATTAAACAGTTATCCAAGTTTTTACCCTGTGCCCCCCGAACCCTGGATAGTCTTTGTACAGATGTAAAACCATAAACCCTAGAGAAGACTTGTGTGTGAAAATCCCTGCAACTTCACTTGTAATAGCCCCAACCTGGGATCCAACAAAAGACCTCAGACAGTTAAGTGACCAAACCATCCGTGGCCTATGCATGTCGGAAAACTAGTCAGCAATTAAAACTAATGAGGGATTGAGAGTGGCGGGCAGAAGAGTGGCCCCCAAGGAGGTTCATGCCCCAGGCTCCGGGAACCCATGTGGGTTAGTTCCCCACAGCCCGGAATTAGAGCTGTACAAGGAATTCAGGTCGCTAAGCAGCCGACCTCACTGTGGGAGATTATCAAGGATAACAGAATGAGGAATGTAATCACGAGGTGCTTATAAAAGCTGAAGTTGAGGCCTGGGAGGTGTATCTGACCCGGTGACATCAGTATTCCAATGGCCAATGCCTGCTCTGCAGGTGGACTGGGCCCAGAGCCAAGGGAAGCAGAGGTCTGGGAACTGGGAGGAAAGGAGCTGGGGGTTTCCTCCTATAATCCGGTTGACACCAGATTTAGGTTCAGTGACCCCTTAGGAATTCTGACCTCCACAATCTGCTAAGTCCCAGCAAGTTGTTACTGCAGCTGCGGAAACGAATGCAGTGAAATACCCGGCAGTGTGGATGCATCTCAAAATAATCACGCTGAGTGCAGGAAGCCAGACAAGGACAGACACATGATGTCTGGCTCCATCTATATAAAACTTAAACTCATCTGCGGGGACAAGCTGATCAGAGTCTGCTGGGGAACTTTGGGGGTGGGGAAGGAGCAGCACGAAGTATGGGGAATTGAAGATGTCTGCATCGTACCAGGGGACATATCCCAGAATGTCTCAGGTGTTTACACCCCAAAAAGTTCAGCTTACTGCATACGATCAAACTTCAAGAAAGATGATGATAAACACTTGCTATAAACAAGGGATGGGAACAAAAAAATGTCTAATATCTTGATATGTCAGAATGTGGGAGAGCTGGCTGGGAGACAATGAAGTATTCTTAGACAGCAAGAAGGGCAGAGGGGTCTGTACCTGTCAGGTAGGTCCTGGGGAGGGTAATGGAGCTGCCACCCCGTGATCAAGGCAGGCTAAGGCTGTGAGGGCTTTGGGTCTGGGTAGGCAGAATGCTGGAAGTTTCTGGCTGTCCTGTAGAGGAGAGAAGAGCCTGCTTACACTAGATACCTCCATCACCACACTACAGTGAGTGGATCCGATCATGGGAGTTAAAACAGAGCTCAAGCCATAAAGTGAGAGAGAGATGACCTGATTCAAGCCCAATGCTCATCTTAAATTCCTTATCCTCTGATTCTGGGGATCATGTGGGCATCTTTGGAGCTAATTCCAGCCCAGGACAAGACATGAACTAAGAAGTGGGAGGGGCAGAGATGGAAGGTAGAGGTGTGGGTGGACACCATATAGGTGAGAGGCAGTGAGAGACTGCCTCTGTGGGCCTCAGAGTGTGGGCCTTCCTTCTGGTCCACCAGTGGTATGTGGCTGAGTGTTGTCTGTGGGCTAGAACCTCTCAGGCTCAGGACCTGCAGGCTCTTCCTGCGCAGGCTTAGCAAGGAGAGGAACAGGCAGGACCTGAGAGCGCCACTCTGGTGTTTACAGGTGTGAGGCACTGTGTTGGCAGTACTGCTAGGACATCCTAAACTAGGGCCCCAGAACCTGTGCCCATCATGGATCCTGATACCTGACTCATGGATACAGCTTCTAAATTGGAGAACCAGCCATAACCCTGACGGAGACAAGCGCTTCCTCAGAACTGCGCAGGTGGCAAAAGAGTCCAGACCAGGAGATGCCATGTCCTTGAGCAACTTCCTCCTGTGGGTGGCCTAGGTGTCCTCATCTGGGGCATAGGGACAAGGCCCAGCCTGCCCCTTGGGCCAGGGTGGAGGAGATGAGACTAGACAGTCTGGTGGCTGTGGTGTTGTCTATGGGTGTCAAAGGCAGCTGATGGCCACAATCTACAGGTAACTCTTGCCCTTCATCTTGATCTCACCATGGTGTACCCTCTGGGGGTCTGAAATGTCACCTCCCATCCTAGGCTTCTTGTACCCTACTCAAGTCCATACATGAAGTTGGCAGGCCAGACCCTGTATCTGTTACTTTGCCCCCTGCTGTGACGAATGACCTGACAGAAGCCACCTAAGGCAGGGAAGGGTTCCTTTGATGCAGTTTTTTGGTTTTGGTTTTTCTTTGAGGCAGGGTCTCACTATGTAGCCCAGGCTGACCCGGATCTCACAGAGGTCTGCCTGCCTCTGCCTCCCAAGTGCTGAAATTAAAGGTGTGCGCCACCACCCCCAGCCCTGGCTCGCTGTTTGAGGGCACAGTCTACCACAGAGGGGGAGGTATGGCTGCAGGAGCATGAGGCAGCTGCTCACATTTAATCTGCTGATGGGAAACAAAGCAAGATAAACCACTGCTGCTCAGCTCTTTTATTTCTTTTCCTTTTTATTCAGTCTGAGACTCTGGACCATGGAATGGTACCATTCATATTTAGGGTGTCTTCCCATCCCAATTAATCCAATCTAGAAAATCCCTCACATACATGTGCAGAGGTATGACTTCTCTGTGATTCTAGAATCTGTCACATTTACAATCAGCATCAAGGATCACAGACCCATAGGCAGCAGGGCCTGGCGACTGCACCTCTCTGCTCTCCTTGGAATATCTCTGGGGACATGTTGTAATTGAAAGCGGATATTCACAGTGGTCTTTTCAGGGGAAAGACCTGACGAGAGCCAGGCCTCTAAGACAGGAAGACCATCCCATTGCAGGCAGAGCCTGGGTCAAAGGCCAGGCAGCAGAGCATATGTGCAGGATTTACTTCCGAAAAGGCTCTGGCTTGTGGGGAGATTCAGTTCTGTTCATGTGGGGTGGTCATTTGTGGCCAAGAGAGGAAGGGGCTGCCTCCCTGAGGACCTGGGCTGGGGTCAAGGAGCCAAGGCTAGCATCACATGACAGTCTCAATATGGGGGCAGCAAGAGCAGCTTCCAGAAAGGGAAGGAAGTTGCTGGCTGGCATGAAATCTGCAGGAAGAGCCCTGGTCATGTGCTCAGAGGTCAGCACCCTGGGGCCAACAGTCACATGGTGATGGACACTCAGAGAGGAAGTAGCCTTTCTCTGTCCTCAGACATATTGAGTGTGACAGTCTGGGGTCAGGTGCTCATCACCAGCCCTGCTAAGGTCTGTCTCTACCATGTCTCCCACAGCACACCCTCCCCTGGGCAACTACAAAGGTGGCCATCCCTCTGCAGTGCTCAGTCCGTAGAAGGCCTTGTGGACACAAGAGTGAAGCCATCTAAGTCCTTTCCATCTCTTCTTGCTGTCCCTTGACCTTGTGCTCAGGAGCCTGGCTTTCTTCCTATGTCCAGAAGCCTGCTTGGATGCCTACACAGCATTGCCCTGGAATGAGGGGATAACCACGGAAAAACCCCTGCCCTACTGCAGACACTCCATCCTGGGAAGGGGTAGGCATTGACTTTGGATACACCGGTACAGAACCCCACCAAGAGGCTGCCTCCCATTGGATTCCAGGTTGTCCCAAGAACACCCCTGAGGAGAGGCCTGATGTGATGGGGCCACAGGGAACCCCACTATTCTCCTCCTGCAGAAGAAGCTATCTCACAAAGTATACTCCTGGAAACCCCATGCAGAAGAATGGGAGGGAGGGAGGGAGAGAGAGAGAGAGAGAGAGAGAGAGAGAGAGAGAGAGAGAGAGAGAGAGAGAGAGAGAGAAATACGGTGTCCAGGCTTTGACCACTAACGGACCCTAATTCCAGCACTACCAGCAACCTCTGACCTGCCTAGACTGGACACAGAGTCATACCCTTCTCTGCAGCATCTACAGCTCAGCTTTTCTTTGCTGAGGCTTAGAACACAGTGCCTAACATGTTCTGAGTGGCATTTTGGTATGCCTGAGTATTATGGACTCAGGGAGTTTGGGGATCCCCTGTGACACCTTCCTGCCCTCTTGCCTCCCACCCGTGACCTCTCTCTCTCTCTTAGAGGCAGGCCATAGAAACCTGGGACCCTGCCCAGGTCCAGACATGAAATCTAACTATAGTTCAAGCTTTACACCCTCTTGTGACAACTAACCACAGAGTTCTTGTCCTGAGAGCTTGATTCCAGAAGGTTTTGTCCCAGATCCCCCTGCAGGGAAGGTGTTGCTAGCCTAGTAGTCTACCTCCCTAGGTACACATGAATGGCTTTGAATTACTGATCCTACTTGCCTATACTTCCCAAGTACTGGGATTATAGGTGTGCACCACACCTGGCTTATGTGGTATTAGGGATGTGTCCAGGGCTTTGTGCATACTAGGCAAGTACCAATGGAGCTACACCTCCGTCCTTCAGGTTTTTGATTTCCGAAGGCTCCAGGCTAAGTACAGCTGAAGCTCACTGAATGCCTTGTTAGAGCTATAGTGTCCCTATGATAGGAGGGAAGGGTTCAGCGACACACCTGCGGCCTCTCTCCTGTGTCCCGCTTGTGTTCCTTGATCTCAGCTGTGTGTGGAACTCACCCACTGGGCTCTAGCCTCTGGGCAACCTTCCCTCCTGGCACTCAGGTTAGATCAGGATACTCCTGGGAGCCCTCTGGCCCTGCCTCTGGGACCCTACCTGATATTACACATTTCTCTCATGCTCTATCTATCCCCTCTAGCCTTGGGAGACAAAGTCCCTCAGCTTTGTGCATGCATCCACACTGGGACAGAGTGGCTAGGTAACCCACCCTGCACTCATCAGAACCACAGAACCAACAGAGCGTGTAGAGATACTGAGGTCCTGTAGAGGTGAAGGTTCCACCCACAGCCATGGGGTGATCTATTTTCACTGTTACAAGTGAAGCAGGAACTTGCTGAGGGCAGTCTTGTGTCACTGCCAGAATCACTCTCCACAGTGAGAAGTGGAGGCTCTCAAATTTACCTCTGAGATGTACTGCCCCATCCTTCCAGCCAGCTTCACCGAGGCCATGGAGACCGGAAGAGCTGGGATGCTGTTCAGGAATGGAGGGGACACATGGCCCACCTACCACTCCCTTTCCTCTTGAGTCATTGCTCCAAGGAAGGGGGTGTTGTAACCCCAGACCCGTTTGTCCAGCTGTCTGGGAGGGGCAAGTGCCACAGGAAGCTGGCATCCCAAAGTCAGAAAGGTACTGACCGCCGCCACCACCGGCCTACCCTGGGGAACAGGCCTTGTGGCTATGGGTGGAGAGCAGACATTAAGGTCTTTTCCTGGAGCCCTGCAAAACAGGTTCCCTGGGCAGGACTGAAGGATGAACCCCTGCTCTGGCATCTCAGGAGCCAGCTCTCTTCTCCAAGGCCCACCATGCATGTCAAGGTCATCCTAAGGTTGATGTGGCCCTGCCTCAGGTATAGGAGCTGGACCACAAACATAAAACAGAGAGGTTGGGCCATCTCCATCCTTTCACTCCGCAGCAGGGACACACTCTGTAGAGCAGAACGGCTTGTGTCCCTACAGTGTTGGGAAGTCAGAATCCGCCAAGATCTAGCCCAGTGCAGCTGGCAATGGAGGTCAGGCTGGCCTCTCTCCTAATGAAACATTGGTGGCCATATCTGTAGTGATGTTGATGGTGGCCATATCTATAGTGATGTTGACGGTGGTTATTATTTTCAGTGATATTGTTGGTTACCATATCTGCAGTGATGTTCATGTTGGGGGTTGAGAACTTGGGGCAGAAAAGGTCCTTCAGCTGTGAGAAAACAAATAAACAAACCAGCAAACAAACCCACGCCTGAGTTCTGAGAGCGAAGAGATGGCAGCTGTAGAGCTCTCGGGCAATGCTCCAAGACACCTGATACACCCAACCAGGCCCCAAAGTGAACCCAGCCCAGGCCTGCTAAGTCACTGTGATGATCATTATGACTATCCTAGATGCACAGTCCAGGCCACCAGCCAACCCTCAGAATCTGTCCCTTCTGTTCTTCCTGTTGGCCCATATCACCTAACTCTGACCCAAATGGCCCATTCCACCTAACCTCACCTCTCCTTCCCCATTGACCTCCCCTCATCATCAGGGTTCAGCCCTTCATAATCTTACTCTTCCCCCAGCCTTTGTTTTCAACCAATCATATCCTCATGCAAATTTCTCCAGCCTTTCTCCAACCTCACGTGCTGGTCCTGGGGACTCCAGTGGCAGATTCAACTCCCAGATCCCACGTGCTCTCTACTCCAAACAGCCTTCTCCATTTCCACCAATCGTAGTATGGTAGATAGAATAACATCCTATTCTGAGATGTCTCTTTCTGGATCCCTGGCAGCTGAGATGGAAGATGGGACTTCACAGTGCAAAAGATGGGTTCTTCAGAGAAAGCAGGTGGCTGCTGGAGGTGTGAAGGGGGAAGTGAAGAGTAGAGTGAAATCTTTGGAGGTGCAATGTAGGGTCTTAGCCTAGGATTTTAGGACCAGTAGACGCTGAGGAAGAAAGGGACAGACTCTCCTAGAGCCTTCCCTGAACCAGCCCAGTATGCCCATGAAACACAATGCAGTGCAGAGCCGTTAAGTTTTGACTTCTGGACTCTGGAGTTGCAAGAGAATAAGCATGTGTTGTTCTAAGTCCACGGTTTGTATTCCCTTATGACAGCAGTCACAGGACACAGACACAGGCAGGAAGCAGCGTGACTGCATCTCTGTGTCCCAGCATCTATTGCTTTTGTCTCACTCTTCCTCCTCCCTGTCCCCCATCCTGCCTCCTTCCTTCTCCACCTCTTACAGTCCCGGGGGTGGAATCCAGGGTTTCCTGTGCTTCAAGCAAGCCCTCATCTGCTGTTGTGATCAGGCCTCTCCTCCTATCCTGGCTGCCTCAGTCTTAGTTCAAGCCTGTTCTCTTCTACCTCAAGATCAGCCCTTTAGCTTCTGGGCCTCTCAGCTGCTTCTGGTTCCTTGCTACTCCCCTCCCCACCATGGGAACTGTGTGGTGAGACTGCGTGGCTTCTGACTGTCCAGACACTTCCCGGGACTCCTTCCTCAAGCCTGTCTGTCTGTCTTCATCAGATATGAAGATATGAGGAGGGAGGGAAGCTTATTTTAAACAACTTGCCTCAGTTGAGGAGCAGCTGCACCTCCAAGAAGAGGGCAGGGTTCCTTACTCCTGGGGAAGCATTTTTCTCGAAGGTCCTTCCCTGATTAGACATGGCCTGCCCACATCATGTGCTTTTCTCATAACCTGCTGAGGATGAATTTAATTCCATTAGAAAATACCTTCACAGGAATATCAAGACAGGTGTCTACTAACAGCTAGGTACACACACACACACACACACACACACACACACACACACACACACAAATGGCCATCACACCCAGAGCTGACAGGAAGGCATGGAGCACCTGCAAGCACTCCGTCTACCCCCAGGTGATGGTGATGGAGCTTGTCCAGGCACTAAGTGAAGCAGGGTAAATTTGCCTTCTGCCTCCCCCACCCCAGCTTCATGCTCACACACACCATTCATGGCCGACTAGCTGGCCCTGTCGTCTCTAGGTTCCTCACAAGCCTTCCTTCACCTGCCAGGCTCCTGGAGACTTCTGCCCCCCAGGGTCTGTGTGTGCTGTCCCTCTCGACCACCAACCCCTCTCTTGGTCAGGTTCCTCTTTTTTTCTCTGTTTCTCCTGACCTTGTTCTCCAAAATGGCCAACTTGGAAGATAGCAAGTCACCTACCCAGCCATTTTGCAGTGGTCTATAAGGCACACATATCTGTGGGCTCCTGGGGTATCCATATGACTGACAGATGCCCAGCTCCCCCAGAACAACCAAGATGGAGGAAAACCGCAGTCCAGGGCTTGACCCTTAGGCTTAACCTCTCCAGAGGGCCTATGGGTCAATGGAAGCCTGGATTTCTCTTCACCAATTCCCTTCTTGTGTCCACTTTCAGCCCTACACCCTACATCTGCCAGTAATGAGTCCTAAGCCAGAAGCCCAACTCTGGATTGCCAACATGTCACCTATGGCCACTCACCCCAAAGAAGCAGTAAAACAAAGTTATGGTAAAGTGGCAAGAAGGGGTTTTTATCCCCAAAGCCATGTTGGGAAGATGCACTTCACGGCACTGGTGAGAGCTTCCAGCTTAAACAGGAGGAACTGGGCAGGGTGGGAGGTGGGCTGGATGAGTGGTTCTGGTCCAGCTATGGTCTGGCCGGCCAGTATCTCACTTCTGGCTCTGTAGGGAGATTTGAAGGTGATTACACTTGCTTGGGGGTGATGTCCTTGTGGGGTGACCTGTCTTCAGGGTTCTGCTGTTCCTGGAAACCAAGCTGGCCTCATGGTTAGGACAATCACTAGAGACCTTCAGGCACCCGGGGAGTCTTGAACAGGGTGTCATGAAGGCTGAAGGTGATCCTCAGTTACCTTTGTATTAAGGGGAGCCCCCTGCCTTGACTATGCCAGCTGCCCCAACCCTGCTCTTCCCCCCACCAGCTAAGGTCCCTCCTTTCAGCTGAACTATAGCTCATTCTTTCAGATGGCCTTAGATGCCCCATGAAAAACTTGTAGGGAAACTTGTTGGGTGCCAGGGATCAACACCCCCTTCCTCCTAGGGCCTGAGTAGCTAGGCCTTGAGGGCTCAGATCAGTGATTCAGCCAAGAGGAGGAGGGGCAAGGAGGAGGAATGGGGTGACTCAGCACCTCATCACAAGGTTGGAGGTTGGGGTGAAACCATTTCCCACTTAGCAGTGGGGCCACCCACAACCTTCTAGTCCATCTGCTCCTTCCACTCCTTCTCCTGCACAGCCCCTCTGCCCTGCACTTAGAGAGTCTGTGGGCATCTCGGCGCTTTGTGGGGGTCGGGGGGGGGGTCTGCACATGGCTCCTCCTTGTGTTATTTAGTGACAGCTAATGGCACAGGGGTCTCAGAGGCTACATGCAAGGGTGGCAGGCCTGGAGGCTAACTCCAAGGAAGGCTTACACACACACACACACACACACACACACACACCACTGGAGTTTCTTCCCATCCTGATGTCCCCAGTTTATACCCAGCCCTTTGTAGAGAGTAAAATAAAGGCTGCACAGAAGACAGGGCCTGGGAGCCAGAAAGAGAGAGAGTGGGGAGGCTGGGGCTGGGGACTGTTGGGGTCACCTTACAGAAACAGCATGCAGAAGGAAAGCTGTGTGACCCAAAGCCCAGCCAAAGCTGAGCTCTGCCTGACCATGCATCTTGGTAACGAGGAATAGAGGTTCTCTAGCAGAGCTTAGGCCAGCTGATGTGAGGCAGGAGTAGGAACCTCCAACCAGAACCCCTCACAGACATTTCCCAGCCTCCCAATGGAGCTGGGGAAATGAGAAAATGGGGTCTGGGAACTGGCTCAGAGGAACCACCGACAGGTACTTAGACAGCATGGGAGCCCTGCTCTACTCCTAGTCACCCTTAACTAAGAGCTCAAGGCACACAGGACCAGAGGCAGGCCTGGGCTGCTCCTTCAGCCTCTTGCATGTCACATTTCCACCATTCCTATTAGACAAGAGTGCTGCCATCATGAAGAAGCCCTCGGATACATCTGTTTGCCTTCCTCTCCCACTCTTCTCCGAATTCACTTCACTGTCTTAATGCTTTTGCCTTTTCAGTTAGCAATGTGCTCCTCTGGATCCTCATGTCATGACTCCATAGCTCAAGTCTTTGTCACCCCGAGGTGGTGGACACATACCACACTTTAATTCAACCACTTCCTGAAAGACAGCTGGGTTCCATCAGGTTGGGGCCATTGTGCACAAAGTTCTCACTGTTCTGCATGTGTAAGGTTTTGTGAGAACGTAAGTTTTGTTTTGTTTTGTTTGTTTCTGTTCTGTTTCTTGAGAAAGGGTCTAGTGGCCCAGACTGCTCTCCAATTCTACCCACCTCTTCCTCCTCACAGTCACAAGCCTTCATGCTTCACTTCAATCTTTAACTTCTCTGAGTAAATACCCAAGAGAACAATCACTGGATTGTATGGCAAGAGAACATTTGGTTTTGAAAGAGAACACCACACTGTTTTCCAAAGTGGCTACACCATTCTGCACCCTCACCACAATGAGTGGGACTGCCCACTACCTCCCTGCCCTGCCTTAAAACAATGCCGTCACCCTTTTGGATCTGGGCTACCTAGTAGGTGTGCAGTGGTGTCTCATTGTTGTTTCAATCTGTAATGCCCTGGTGATGGCAGGTGCCAGGCATCTGTTCTGAATAATTGCCCTTGAGATTCTATCTTTGGTCATGTGATTGTTCAGAGCAGTTGGCCATTTTTGTTTATTTATTTATTTTTTTTAAAGGAAGTGTCCCGCACTATAGCTCAGACTGATCTGGAACTCACACTAATCCCCTCCCCACACTTGCTGATTCCCAAATCTGCTGATTCCCAAGTCACGAAGAAAGCCATCTGTGTGTGTTTGCTTCCCCCTAAGTCTCCAGTGCCTCTGGGATTTATTGATTGTTCAGTTTGATGTGAGAGAAGGATCATTAACTCTACTTCATCTGCAGTTTATTCAAGATTATCTTTTCTCCAATGCCCTTCCTATCACCTGGACAGATACACCAGTGACATTCTTCCTTCCCACTTCTCTGTCAACACCATCCTGTCTTGATTACTGAACATAATAGTCACCCCCTCTTCACTGAAATGACTGATGTCCAGGTCAGATTGCCCAAACCAGTGTCTCATGGTGGCTTCTGTCTTCCACCCCATGCCTCAGCAAAGGTGACTAACCTCATGGCCACTCCTCCCATAAGACACTTTCTTCAGGGCTCCCAGGCACTCCTCTCTCTTGGCCTCGCCTCCAGATGACCACTGTTTGGTCTCCTTTGTTGTGTCCCCTCGATTTAGCCTCATAATGTTGGGAAGCCCAGGGCTCAATCTCTAGACCTCTTCTGTGCACAGGCTTTTTGCAAACCTCGAATTTGGTTTCACCTAGTCTGATTGGGATGAAACCTTGGATGAGGATGATGCACTACTTCCACTCGGGTGGCCCTGTCTCCTGGACTCCCAACTCAGTCACTGCTACTCACCAGTACCTTAGGCATACCCTACAGGCACACAGTGGACTTGAACATGCAAAGCTGAGCTCCTACTCTCCTCCCTAGGATCCTTCATCCCACGGAACACCCTTCTTGTCCCATCAGATACCACTAGTCCAGCTGTTTCAGATAGCCACGTCTGCATTGTCTCTACTGATCTCCAATCTGTGGAGCCAATGAAGAAATCCTACAGAGCATAAGCTGACTTCTTTCCCCTGCCTCATGGTTCAGGCCCTACTGCTTCCTTTCACCTGGACAGCTGCTACATCTCTCAGCTGGCCTCCTCCCTCTCCTGAGCACCCAGTGTCCGTGTCCACTCCTCCCAGTCTTTCTCCCCTCCTCCAACTGAACAAGACTCGAGCCGCCTTCTGGCCTCTTAATTTTCCAGTGTCCCTGGCTCTTGTCCACTTCCTTAGAGCTGCTCAAATGAGGCCTCTGTGATTGCAACCCCCCCCCCCCCCATGACTTCCTGCATCAGCTTTCGAGGTCTGCATGAACTGCCTGGTTCCTGCTCTGTCTGTCCTCACCTGAAGTACAGACTCCAGGAAGGCAGGACTTTCTGTATTGTTCCCTTTTCCTGCCACCCAGAGCAGAGCCTGGCGTGCAGTTGCTATTCAGTCGTCATGGGAACCGAAGATGAATGCACTCAGAGGGCCTGGCCCACGAGGCGTAGTGTGGCCCTTGGGGGGCTCTGAAGCGGAAGTCCAGGAGAGTAGCTTCTGCTCACATGAGCCTGGGCTATCTCACCTCAGGGCCAAGGCTGGGTGGGGATGGTCTCTAAGCAAGGAATGTCTCCACGAGGAGGAGGTGTTACAGAGAGAGAGGGTGCTAGACAGGTCTGCTTCCCTTTCCACCCTTCCCTTGTTGCTGGACCCTTTGTGAAATGGACAGGAGAGGCTTGGGATGGGGAAGATGCTAGGGAGCTCCCCAATCCGAGGGCCCAGCCTTTAGGGAGGACCCAGGGCCACTCCTCTTCTGGAGGCAGCTCCATGTGCTGTAGCTGCACGGGCTGGATATCTAGGCTGGCTTCCCCACCTGCCTCTTCATTCCCGTCAGACTATGCAGACTTACCAGATAAGACCTGTGTCCCTACTGAATGCAACTGCTCTGGCCTGGTGCACCCGGAGCAATGAAGAAATCCCTCCGCTCTGTTAAAGTCAAAAGGCCTGTCTAAATCCGCCAGGGTCAACGTATGGTAGAGTAGGCAAGGGTCATGGGCCGTGCTGAGTGCATCTCTGAACCAAAGGTGGATGACTAAATACAGAACTGCAGGGCCTGAACACATTGACCCCCTTCCTTCACTGGCTGGAGAATGCCAAAGGCAAGCCTGGTGCAAAGATGGCTTCAGTCAGCTTAGCAAGTGCAGAGGGTCTGGGGGCCTGAGACAGGCAGAGAGAAAGGGTATACTCCAGTATGGGGGTGGGTGGGGGACCTCAGGAGTTCTAGAAGCTGTGGTCCACCCTTGAGCTCTGTAAGTTAAAAGGAGATCAGAAGACACACACCTCCACCTCCACCTCTGAGCCTGCCAGGTTCTAGGAGCTAGCAACTTTAGGACTGGGTGCGTCCAGGTATTCACTCACACAGACTGTGGGACTCCTACACGTACCAGGTCCAGGAAAACCCAGGGACAGAGGCAGCTAGTGTTCCTTGCAGAGAACAGACTGCAGAGGGTGTCTGAGGGTCCCTGTCAGCCCTTTACCCTGTAGCTGCACAGGCTGGATATCTAGGCTGGCTTCCCCTACCTGCCTCCTCATTCCCCTCAGGCTATGCACCAGCTAGGGCCTGCATCCCTACTGAGTGCAGCTGCTCTGGCCTGGTTCTTGTGTCAGCCTCACACATGAGCACAGCTCACAGCTATGTCCTGCCTCTAGTCATGCTGACACACACTGTCCATTCACTTCAGCAGCCTAGTCATTTCATAGATGCCTGTATTGGCACCTGAGCACCCTGCAACACTATCTATGACAGGGCTAAGGGACCCAGCATAGTGTCGCAGAGGACACTTGACCTTGCCCATCCATGGTCCAGCCGTTATCTCTAGATAGCATCCCTAGAAAGCAAGTGACAACTCCAGGCCAGGTCCTGTCTGTTGAGCTACCAGAGGATAGTCTTAGACCCAGAGAAGTAGAGGGCAAGAGCTGGGGTTAGAATATCCAAGGTTAGGCAATGTGTGGATTGCTGACTGTGGAGGCAGGGTGTGCTCACACACTTGTAGCCATAACGCTGACCCTGAGTGGGGAGCCTTGACAGGGGTCAAGTGCCCAGCTTGGTGCCGGAACAGATGAGAATTGCAGCCCTGGACCTGGGAACTGGAACAGTTCATATATCCCTCTGCAAAGCACCTCAGTGTTCCTGTCCTTGCTTAGACATTACCTCTCAGAGAGGACATTCTCCTTAAACGCCTCTTCAGGCTGTGAACTCCTCGTGATTGAGAGATGGACCCTGACTCTCTCCAACAGCACCTAATTCAGTTGCTGACACCAAGCAGGCCATTAAGGAGTGAGTTAGTGAAGACCCAAAGGGCAAACACAATCCCAGCCTCTTCTCACTGTGAACTCCCCTCCCCCACCTTCCCGACAAGCTCACATAGATCCTGGACCCTTATGTCATTAGATACACGGTCCCAGGAGGGTGCTGCGTTATGAATATGCATGCTAGGTATTCTAGCCTAAAGAAAAGGGGCATCGCTCTGGGGAGGTGAGTAGGAAGTGGACCCTTAAAGAGAATGGAGTTTGCTGGTTCAGAGTCCAGAGAGGCTCCAAGGAGGAAAAGGGCTGACAGGGAAGAGGCTTGGGTTTAAGCTGGTGTCCAGGAGAGGGTCAGGGCCCAACCAGACAATAATGACATCTAGGTAATAAGAACCCCAGTTCTGCAAGAAGACAGGTTGGGGAGGGAGAGTGCCCAGGGCGGGGCTCGCCCCAATGGATGCTTCCGGTACTAGGATAGGCGCGGTCTTCTTTCCCCACGTGACCCTCATCCAGGAATTCTCTGGTCCCGGGAAAGTCAGCTGGCGCGTTCCCGTTCCCGATTCCAGAGCGGCAGCGCGCAAGCCTGGAGCGGCGCACGCCTGCGCCCGGGAGGTGTTGTAGGCGGTCCCCGGGTCGCCCCGCCCCGCGTCCGCGTCCCACGTGACCGGTCGAGGGGCAAACAAGCGATCAGCTGACTCCGCTGGACTGCGGCGTCATCCCGGCTATAAGCGCGCGACCTTTAGCAATCAGCTTCGCTCTCGCCGGGCCGCCGCTACCATGCAGACCTCCAGCGTCTTGCTGCTCGCCCTCGGCCTCCTGGCCGCATCCGCCTCTGCACTCATCAGGTGAGGACCCGGCCTGTATCCGGTGATGCCGTCCTCCAGAGTCCCGCGTGCTCCAGCGGGTGCTGGAATGCACCTGTTCGCTCAACGAGGCCTTCCTCAGGGCCCTGCAGACTATGGGGCCAGAGACTCAGCATATAGGGGTCTCCTGGACCCCCCTCCACTCCTGTGGTCGGACGGAGGGGACAGTAGAGTGGCCATAAATGAGTTTGGCTCTAACCTCCCCAGCGTGGGGGGCTTCCGAGGAGCAGAGCTTCTCCATGGGTGGGATTGTGGTGACTACCAACTCAGCTGTGGAAGTCAGAAGACCCAGTCGGCTCGTGTCCCCAAGAACCTGGGCAGGCCTTTCTTTTTGAGGGACCCTGTTTAACAGCCGTGCCCTGGTGTTTACTGCACAGAAGTTTACTCAAAGATGTTCCCTCTGGTCTTGGTGGTGAATCACTCCCTGAGTCGCACAAGTCCCAGAGAGAGGAGGTATGGAGTGGCCCAGTTCAAATACCTTGGGCTTGAGGTCTGCCCCAGTGGTGACCAGGCCCTTCGCAGGCCTGTGGACTCAGCCTTTGTGCTAGATGGGGCCTTTGTGGTGGCCTTTGTTTTCCCACTCCGTAGCGGAGTCTTGTTTGTGGCAGGTGGATGAAGCCATGGGCTGCTGGAGCAGAGCTGGCCCGGCCGGCTGGGCACCAGAGCTGGGTGGGAAGAAGTACAGCCTGTAGGCTGCTAGCTGGGAGTGGGTAGCCTCAGTGGAGCCATCGTAGGGAGTGGCCTAGGCTTGATCCTGCCCTGGCCTTGCCCTCCCTACCCTCAAGCTTCCCTTCTCTGGGAAGAGGTGGCATTGCAGTGGTGAAGGGAACTCCAAGCTCCCGGGGGACTGGGCACCAGAACCAAAGCCACTCTTAACCATCCTTGGTACCTTTGGCTGTTGGCATGTTTCCTGACCCCTGCAGCCTGTGTGCCCCTCACACACTCCCAGGCCAGAAGCCTGGCTCTTCCAGCCCACCACTCTTAGGCAAGACTCCTATCT
Organism: Peromyscus eremicus; assembly: GCF_949786415.1. Lineage (NCBI taxonomy): Eukaryota > Metazoa > Chordata > Mammalia > Rodentia > Cricetidae > Peromyscus > Peromyscus eremicus. The sequence continues at coordinate 60,362,399 of NC_081416.1, forward strand.
TTCAAGAGTACTCATTCCCTCAGCGTGCCAGGAAAGGCCAGCTGTGACCTTGAATACAAATCCCTGGGCAGGGAAATTTGGTCAAGTGATTACAGACTCAGGCCAGCTCTCCTTGGGAGCAGGAGCAAACTGGGGGTGGAGAGGTGGCCTGGATGACAGGGCAGTGACTCCTTGCTCTGCTGTCTAATGGGAAAATTCCCCATTTAGTGGGCTGCGTGGAGCATGTGTGGACCATGAGTCTTGTGTGTTGGTAGGACATGTAGGTGTACCTGGGTTAGAGTGCTGGGTTTTGTGAAGGGTGACAGGGCTGGCTAGCAAGCATCTGCATGGTTAGGGGAAAAACCTTCAGGGAGGTCAGGGTGATGCTGTCACTGCAAGCCTAGGGTGGGGGGCACATCTTTGTAGAGTCCACGTGGCAACAGATGCGGCTAAGGGCCACCAGGTTCGGTGGTTTAGTCCTGGAGTCCTGTGTGCATCTTGCTCTGGATGCACCTGTGCCAGTGCCTTCTCCTCCTGCAGGGTTGGGTTCCTCAGGACATAGGGCACAAGTGACTGGCTACAGCCTAGTGCAACCCACTAGCCACTAACCCGGGCAAGACTAGAGTAGGCTGACAGAGAGGGCTGGGGACCAGTATGTGTTGTTGGTTTTGCCTCTGGAGTGAGGAGCACCTGACGGCGGCGGTGTGGTTGGTGAAGGGAAGGGGTGGGCACACTAGCCTGCACTTGGATGTGAGGAGTGAGGCAGGCTGGAGCCTTCTGTGACTGACTGTGAACGGAGGAGTCTGGTGGTGATGGGGTGCCCCTTAGCTGGCTTGGTGGGCCGCTAGGCCTATGGCTTTGGGGCAGGAGTTTATTATATGTTGTGGCCAGTTTGAGGTATACGGTGCCATCTGAGTGGACCTGGTTTTCAGAAGCACTGGGCGCATGCTGCCTGGGAGTCCTTCTGTACTAAGAGGAGGGAGGTGGGAGGACAGCGGTCAAAGCTGTGTCCTAACATACCTCTATCCCATCTTTACAGAATCCCTCTGCACAAGTTCTCATCTATCCGTCGGACCATGACGGAGGTGGGCGGCTCTGTGGAAGACCTGATCCTTAAGGGTCCCATAACCAAGTACTCCATGCAGTCAACTGCCAAGACCAAGGAGCCAGTGTCAGAGATACTTAGAAACTACCTGGATGTGAGTGGGGTTGTGTTTGGGGGGGCTTGCTTTGAAGGGTGAATGTGGGAGGGGCTAGCTTCCTGGGGTCAGTAGCCGGCAGTTCTTCATGGGGCAGAAGTCAGTCGGGTGGGCTTCCAGGTTCAGCCACTTCCTTACTTAGCAGCTCCTCATTCCTGCCATCCTACAATCCTCGCTCCTCCTGCCTTGACAGGGGCCTGCTCAGGCTAAAGGATGGAGTAGGGTGGCCTTGCTTGGTACTTGCAGAAGGTTCTTCCTGGGTCTTGAGGGTTTTCCTTTGTTTTGTTTGTGGTACTAGGATTGAGCCTGGGACCCCGTGCAGGATGGGCAAGTGCTTGATCACTGAGCACACCGCCAGTCATGCCCTCCCCAACCCCACATTAAGTCTTGGACACTGACTTCGCAGTTCAGAGCTGGCTTGCTAGCTCAGAACTGCTGCTGGTGTCCAGTCTCATTCTCAGGACTATCCCATGGTGTGTAGAGCAGCCTGGAATCAAACCCAGTCTGGCCTGAGCCTGCCCTAGGGCTGAGATGTGGGAGCCTCGGGGAACAGTTCCTGGACCTATTTAGGTATAACTTGCTGGAGCCTCTGTGTGCGTGGTCCCATGCAAGGCTAGACTGATCCCCTGGGCCCAGTACCATCACTTTGTCCATGCCCCCCCCAGGACCAACTGCCTCTTTGCTTTTTTAGGCCCCACCCCCTTTCTGGGGATTGAACTGATTAGGGCCTTGTGCATGGTAGGCAGTTGCTCTACCCCTGTGCTCTGTACTCACTTTCTACTTTTTATTTTGAGATAATTGCCCAAGCTAGCCTTGAACTTGGAATCCTCCTATCTTGACCTTCTGAGTAGTTGGGATTACAGGTCTGGCTCAGCAGCCCACCACTGTCTTTGAAGGGGAAACAGGCTCAGAGAGAAAACATTCTGGAAGTCACATAGTGAGCTGGTCCCAGCTCTGGGGAAGGTTCTAGGCTAGAGCCTGACATCTCTTGTGCCCCTGCCTCCAAGTCTTATAAGCCCAGGATGGCTGTACAACCCTGGGCTTTGTGCCCACTGGGCTGAAATGGCAGTGCCCTCCCTCTGTCTTGTCTTACTCAAGCTGTGGCAGTGACAGGAAGCATGAAACCCAGGCTCATGACTGGCTGAAGAAGATGGAAGGTCTGCCTGTCTGAGTGCAGCTGGCTACTTCCTACACACACACACACACACACACACACACACACACACACACACAATTTGCTGAGTAACGCTCTTTCCCCTCCCTAGTCATTTCTCTTGGGTTTTCTGATGCTAGCTGGAGTTAAATGAGATTGGACCCTGGGTCTTGTATCCACCAGTGGTTCAGGCTCCTTCCTGGGTAGACTGAATATGGGTGACCCATAGCCACTAGTTAACAACTAAGTTTCCCCTCAGAGGGATTTGGGAACCCGTGTGTCTGCCTAGCCCCTGGAGTTGGCAGCCCTGGTGGTCCCTGCTGTCTCTGTGAATAAATGGGAAACCAAGGCCACCCTTCTCGACTAGGAAGCAGTGACCAAGTTGGGGGCAGTACCACTGCCTCCAGGGGTGGGCCATCTTATCACTGATTCCACAGGACAGTCTCCAGACTAAGGCCTGTGGAGCAGATACAGGGCAGGAACGAAGGCCCTCAGAGTCAGGTGTGATACTGTGATACAGGGGCCTTCCGGGCTGGCCTTCTCCATCACTGGGCTTGCGGAGGGCCAGGCCTGCCTGACCACTGGTGTCACCTTCCACTTGTCTAGTTCTTCCCCAGCCCCATAGTACATTTGCTGAAGGGGCCCAGAGTCCTGGAGTGTTCAGTACTGGGGTCTCAGGCCCACCCTGCTAGAATCTAGTCTTTGGAAACCTCCCTACCCCTTCAGGGTTCAGTAGGTGGAGATAGATGTGCTAGCTGAGGCCTGGACCCCAGGGCACTCCTTCCCTCAGCCTGGGCCCTTTAGGCTTGGTTTCCTAGACAGCCAGAAGCCCTCTCGGATACCTCCTCTCACCCTGATGAACCTCGTTCTTCTCCTAGGCCCAGTACTATGGTGAGATCGGCATCGGGACCCCCCCACAGTGTTTCACAGTCGTTTTTGACACCGGCTCCTCTAACCTGTGGGTCCCCTCCATTCACTGCAAGCTGCTGGACATAGCCTGCTGTGAGTCTCCCGCTGCCCTCTCTCCCAGCACCTCTGCCAAGGATCTAGAGGAGAGACGAGGGGCGCCGGGTTAAGGTGCCTGGCTCGGCTGTATTACGCTCTCAGCCACGCTCAGTGGCCTTTGGAACAGTCAGGGCGACAGAGGCCCTGTTGTGGGGGCCCCTGAACAACTGGTATTGACTTCCCTCTCTCTGGAGAGCTGGGGCTCCAGCCTCATCTCTTGATCCGAAAGGTTGAAGTCCAACCTTTCTGGGAGGCTATGGGAGGTGGGTTGGGCTTGAGATTCGTGGATACCCAGATTGAGACCACCTCCTGGACAAGGATTGCCCACATATCCACCACATCCAACCGGCCCTGCTCTTCTGCTCTGCCCTGAGGTAACTTGTCAGCTGCAGCCTTTGTCATTGAGGCTGGGAATCTTGCTGGTCAAGGATGGAGCCATCTGAGGGCTGGGCCACATGTAAGGCCAAGATCAAGGGGTCCTCAGTGTGTGGGCATAGGTCATGGCCAGAGGCCAACTTAGAGAAGTAGCCTGGGCTCCTCCCACAGCATCCCAGGGAGGCCAGAGACTAACGGCCCTGCTCTCCTGCAGGGATTCACCATAAGTACAACAGCGGCAAGTCCAGCACCTTTGTGAAAAACGGCACATCCTTTGACATCCACTACGGCTCAGGTAGCCTCTCTGGGTACCTGAGTCAGGACACTGTGTCGGTGAGTCCCTGCGGCCTGTCCTGGAGCTCAGAGGCCCTGCTGTGGCAAGGGGTTCATCTTGTGAGCACCTGCAGCTGAGGAGAGAGGGCAGGGTAGCTCCACCCATCTGCCAGGGCTGCTGAATTTGGATGACTGTGGCAGTGTTGAGTGATAGGAAACAGAGACAGACCCGCTAGATTAGGATGCCACTTGAACAAGGCCCTGGGGCAGGAGAGCCCAGCATGCTTGATGCTAAGAAAGCAAATGGGAAGGACATGGGAGTGGGCAGCCTTATTGTGTGCGAACTGGAGGGACGGCCAGGAGCTCCCAGGGTTGGCAGAGTGAGTGGAGAAGCAAAGCTGGGGTGTGCAGTGTTGACTAGTCAGGACTACCACCCTGAGCAGCTGCTGAAGCCATAAGCGGATCTGCTGCTTGCTGGCTGGTGTTGGGGACACTGGCTGAGGAGGACTGTGCTGGATGCTTTAGATTTGAAGTGCCAGCTGGGTGTCTTTTTGTTTTTGTTTTGTTTTTCGAGACAGGGTTTCTCTGTGTAGCCCGGGCTGTCCTAGAACTTGCTCTGTAGACCAGGCTGGCCTCAGATTCAGAGAGATCCACCTGCCTCTGCCTCCTGAGTTCTGGGATTAAAGGCGTGTCCCACCACCGCCCAGCTGCCACCAGAGTGTCTTAAGACCTTGAGGAATGCTGGGCAGTGGTGGCGCACGCGGGAGGCAGAGGCAGGCGGATCTCTGTTGTGAGTTCGAGGCCAGCCTGGTCTCCAAAGTGAGTTCCAGGAAAGGTGCAAAGCTACACAGAGAAACCCTGTCTCGAAAAACAAATACAAAAAAAAAAAAAAAAAAAAAAAAAAAAACTTGAGGAAGGTCTGGGCCAAGGGGCCAGGCCTGGGGATAGAAAGGGTCCCTGAAGCTTTTTGAGGCTGAGATGGCATGGAAACCCCTGTCTATGCTGGCACGAATGCCGTAAAGGAGCCAGGAGAGAGAGTGTGTTTGGGATGGGCTCTTTATCTGTCTATAGGGGGAACTTACGGGCTGAGCCTTCTTCCCCAAGGAGAGGCCATTCACCACCCCTGAGTTAGCATCAGGACAGCAGGGTTGTAGGGGTCCGAGGGCAGGAAGCTGCAAATCCCATCAACTGGGCCCTGTTGGTTGGGGCTGGGAGTCCAGCCAGCATCCTGTTCATCTGGTCTTTGTCTGGAGAGTGACACCTTGTACCTATGAGATCAGAGCTCTGCCCTTTCCTTGTCTGTGGAGGGCTCCTTGTGATATTTCTCAGGGGCCCCTCGATACACAGGATGTTTTTAACTACCCGCATTACATCCTTCTGACATGTCCTCCGCAGCAGCTCCTTCCACTTCCTGCTCTGGTTCTGTCTGCAGCTTCAGCTTGGTAGGCAGGCAGATGGTGGGCAGAGTGAGTATGGCTTCAGGGTGGCAGTTGCTGTGGCTTACCCAGCTGCTCAGGCTTCAGGCTCAGTGGCTTGTCCCCATGTCCGAGGGCAAGAACAACACTGTCCTGGTTGATATAGATATGGAGGGGTGTAGGTGATGGGAGCTGAGGCTGTAGCATCTCTCTCTCTCTGCTCCCTCTTCTCATCTCTGGTTAACACAGGGTCCTCATAAGTCCCTCAGAGAGGGACTTTTTTTTTTTTTGACACCATCTCCTTGTTTCCAGCTGTGTGGCTATGTTCAGCACTTCTATCCACCCTCTCTGTTTTTTTGGTTGTCTTGAAAGGGAATGTCAGCTGTGACATATGTATTCTGGCCTGCAGGTGCCATGTAACTCCCCACAATCGGGAGGTATCAAGGTGGAGAAACAGATCTTTGGAGAAGCCACCAAGCAGCCTGGAATCACATTCATCGCAGCCAAGTTTGATGGCATCTTGGGCATGGCATACCCTTGTATCTCTGTCAACCGTGTGATTCCAGTCTTTGACAACCTGATGCAACAGAAGCTGGTGGACAAGAACATCTTCTCCTTCTACCTGAACAGGTGCAGCAGGAGAGGCGTGGCTCGCACCTTCCCCCGGGCTCAGCTCCAGGGGGAGGGATATGGCTGGGATGTCTGGCAGGCAGGAGTTACTAGTATCTGCCTGGGAAAGAAAGCCATATGCCAGGGGCTTCAGCTAGGAGGTCTTGGCTGTTGGGGTTTCCCTCCTGTGATCAGGGTTGTTAGGGTTCTGGGACTGTTGAGAGCAGATGTGGTTCCTGCTTGGGCTGCTGGTGGCTAGGAGAGACATGGGTATGAGTCCTGATCTGTGACACAACTCTGGAGCCTTCCATAGTCCGAAGTCACTGGCGGAGGGGGGTGGGGGGTGGAGTGGAATGAGAGCCCTGGTTATACACTGAGAGTCGTAGACCTTCCTGTTCGCAGAGATCCTCCCCACCGTACAAATGACACCCACCTACGTACACACATACACACACGACCTTGCAAGGAGCCGCCAGCATCGGTGTCTTGCCTCCTGCAGGCCTGTCCAACCGTAGCTTTCAAACAAGATGGACAGCTGAGTATATGGGGCTCCTCACTTACTGGGTTCAGCTCCTGGGTGTGGGCTGGGTGTAAGTAGCTGGCCTCCTACTCTGAGCTGCTGCTGACCACACCCTCCTTTCTGGGCTCATTTACTTGCATGCCTCAGCAAGGGTAGCCTCCAAATGCCCATTCCATGCTGTTGCCAGGCCTGACCCCCTAGCTTTTGACTGTGGGTCACTGGCCCTGTGCCAGCCCAGAATCTTCTAGTTTTGCTTTTCCCTGTCTACTTTTGTCCCTTGCTCAGCTCTGGGCAAAGTGGCTTCCTAGAGGCAGGGGCATGGTTGAATGGACAGTGTTAGTAGACCCATGGGCTCTGCTTTCTAGAGCAGGAGGATGCCCAGAACTTGGCCAGGCTGGGCCTAGTGGCACATACCTTTAATCCCAACATTCAAGAGGCAGGGGCAGGAGGATCTCTGTGAGTTTGAGGACAGCCAGTACTACATATAGAGACACTGTCTGAAAAAGTTGGCCAGGTCGCAGACTGGAGACCTCTGTTTTACTTATCAATAGTAGTCTTTTCCCAGGCCCATGGTGCATTAGGGCCTAGTGGTCTTCAAATACCACCTGCCTGTAAGTCCCAAGGCTTGGTTCTAGGATCTCAAGATAACCTCTCTTGCCAGAATCTGTTTTCTAGGAGGAGTGCCCCTCCCACCCCCACCCCAGGCTCAGCAAGTAGGAAAGGATGTGGTAGCTACAGCTTAGGCCCCAGGACACTTACTCTGCCAGCCAGGTCTCAGGCTGATGACCCACAGGTGTGGCTGCTGAGCAAGCAGGTGTGAAACCAGCAAAGTGAGGGACTGTGGCTGTGTGACCAGGTGTGTGGGTGGGACTTGGGTGAGGAGGGAAGAGGCAGGGCCAGTACCCATCATCTTTCCATCTGGGCTTTCAGAGGTGATGACAAGCCAAAGCCAGGCAGGGTGGAGTCTGGGGTAGGAGAACAGGATGAGTCTCAGGGCTCCTGAATATAACACTGGCCAGGAGGAAGGTGCAGAGCCCGGTTAGGAAGGCCTGGCAGGATGGCAGATCCTGAAATGAAAATGTTCTCTCAGGTTTAGGTGGTTGTGCCCCAGGATGATGCCTGGCCAGGCATGACATTCACATTCCCCTGTCCCTCGGGTTAGAGGTGACAAGCTTAGACTTACTGTTTAAGAACATTCAGCCTTGTAGCTATATACCACACTCCCTTACTGCTTGAGGATATTGTGGTAGGCATTCCCAGTGAGACTAGAGGTGGGGGAATTGAGAGAAGGCTTTGGAGGAGAAGCTGAGCGTGGGTACAGAGCATTCCTAGATAGCAAGTGCTACAGCTGTGGATGGAGCCAGCTTAGCCTCTCAGGGCTGTGGCCCCGGCTTCCTCCTAGAAGCCTCCCGTGAGTTTTGCCAGGCAGAGAGCATCCCTGTCCTTCAGCTCCAGCCTGACTCTAGTCTTGGCTTTGGCCACCAATGGCTGAGCCTCCCAGCCCCCCCCCCCCCCCCCCAGCCAGCAGTCCTGCAGAGAAGGACCAGCTGTACCCAGCAGCTTATGTGAGACTAGGTTGGAAGCCCCTCCCTGGGGTAAAAGGCTCTGCCTTTCTCTTTTCTCTGGGTCTTCCCATCCCTGTGGGATCAAGGATGCTCAGCAGGGCAGCAGATCTAGAAATAGGAATTTTGCTTAGGATCTCAGCTTTAGGCTGGCTGTACTCTAGGCTTATCCCTGGCCAGGCAGGGCATCATGAATGTGTCATGTTGGAAATATAGATGGACATGTTTGTGTCCACAGTGTTAGAATTTATTGAATAACTATAAATTCACAAGCTAAATAAGTTTTATTGCAGTTTGCCAGGTAATCCCAATTTTGCTTGATGGCCAGCCACTGGCATCACAGGTTTTTACTTCAATGTTTTCATTGTTGTGTGTCTGTGTGGGAGTATGTGCACATGAGTGGAGGCCAGAAGAGGGTGTTGGGATTCCCAGGAGCTGGAGTTATAGCTGTTTGTGAACTTTCTGACTTGGGTGCTAGGAACTAAAATCAGCCCTTTGCGAGAGCAGCAAGCTCTCTTAACCACGGAGCCATCTCTCCAGCCACTTTGATTCAGATCTTAATTACAGACACTAACAGGCCACACGTTACCCTCACACAATGCTTCTATATGTTCACGTTCCAAAATAGCTAAGAAAGTGTTGCAGAGGCTGCAGAGCCCGGGAGAGGCTGTAGATAGAGAGCTGATACAAACACCAGAAAGAATGTAGGGAACCACATAAGAAGTCTTTGGACTCAACGTGAGTTGTAGGTTTTGGCGGCAGGCCCTTTTCAGGGTCACTTTGGAAGTACACTGAGTTCAGAGGCAAGAGAATCTATTTGAGCCTACAGCCTGGGGATAGAATCAAGGGTCCTTTGCCATGATAGTATTCCTGCACCAGGCTCATGCTGAGTGACTGGTCAGTATGCCTGCTGCATTTCAGCCTTGGGTTGTCTCTTTGGAGTCCCAGGTAAGGGGTTTTCATCTGGTGTGACTGATAAGCTGGAGTCTGTTTGAGCTGGGATCTGATAGTTGCAGTTGTCATTTATCAGTTTGTTTCTCCTGGTGTGCTGACAGATGGTGGGGATTTGCTGGTGTCAATAAGATGTAGAGTCACTCCTGCTGCTTACACTCAGAGTGGAATAACTTGGGCTAAGGATGTTGCTTTATATGTGGAGTAACTCAAGTCTAGGCAAAGTTGCCATTCTGGACAATATAGTGACCCAGAGCAGGTCCAGCTGTATTCAGCAGCTCCCCAGGTCCATCCCCCAGGAAGGCCTCCCTGGTTGCCCCACGTAACTCCTTCCTTCTGATCTCTGGCCCTCTGATGACCCTCCTATGCTAGTGGGTGGAGTCTGACTACTTCCTCTCTTCCTAGGGACCCCAACAAGCAACCTGGAGGGGAGCTGATGCTTGGCGGCATTGACTCCAAGTACTACGAGGGGGAGCTGTCCTACCTGAATGTCACCCGCATGGCCTACTGGCAGGTGCACATGGACCAGTGAGTCATGGGTGTGGCTGGGGGTGGGGTGGGAGTGTTATGTAGGTGTGGCATGTGGGAAGCCTGGGGCCCTACCAGCCATTTGTGGCTACTTTGCCATTTGAGTCTTTTCATTTTGCAATCCTGGACCGTTCAGGGTTCTGTATGAGTTGGTTGGTCCTGATGAAAAAGAAGTATGTGTCTCCAGGACCATATCTAGACAAGCTATGCCCCAGACTCACCTGTGACAGGGTGAGGTAATGGAGACACTCTTGCCCCATAGGTTGGATGTGGCCAATGGCCTGACCCTGTGCAAGGGAGGCTGTGAGGCTATTGTGGACACAGGGACGTCTCTTCTGGTGGGGCCTGTGGAAGAAGTGAAGGAGCTGCAGAAAGCCATTGGAGCAGTACCTCTTATCCAGGGCGAGGTAAGCCACAGGCCTGTGTGGGCTGGCCAGCAGGCAGAGGGGGTTCCGGAGGCCATACCCTCAATGCCATGTTCTCTTTGTGTCTCCCAGTACATGATCCCTTGTGAGAAGGTATCCAGCCTGCCCTCTGTCACCCTGAAGCTAGGAGGCAAGAACTATGAACTATCCCCAGAAAAGTATATACTCAAGGTGAGTGGGTGCGGGCAGTGGCAGTGTGAATCTGGGACACCTTGGGTGAGATGGGAACCTTGTGATCATGTGACCGTTCTGGCCTTGCAGGTGTCGCAGGGTGGAAAGACAATCTGCCTGAGTGGCTTCATGGGGATGGACATACCCCCTCCCAGTGGGCCGCTCTGGATCCTGGGCGATGTCTTCATCGGCACCTACTACACTGTGTTTGACAGAGACAACAATAGGGTCGGCTTCGCCAAGGCTGCCACACTCTAGCCTGCCCCTTGCCCACCAGCAGGGAAATGGATCAGAGTCCAGTAGAGGAAGCCAGCCAGCCCCACCCTTCCACCTGCCCCACTCATACACATTCACACTCGCCTGGCATTGCTGGGCCCTTGGGAGGCCTGACTGGAGCTGGTCCAGCTGTTCTGTTCTGTGGTTCTGTCCCTGGGTTCAGATTGCTGCCCTCTGCCTGTCTGAAGGAGGCCAAGGACCACCCAGTACAAGGGCTGCCTTGAAAGGCCCCTACTGGTTTGGTAGCTTTCCTTGTCCTGCTGCCCTTTGCTGCGGGGGCAGCGTTCCAAAGCAGGCCAATAGTTCTTGGGATCCCTCCTAGAAACCTTACCTAGGTCCCTCACCCAGCCTAGGGATGGCACCGGGCTCCACTGCCCCACTGTTTGTATCCTGGCCTGATAGAGGCCTGAAGATGAACCGGAAGGAAAGCCGTGAACCTAGGGTGTCACCTGGGGCCTGACCTCACCCACCCGGGAAAGCAGGCCTTAGCCTGGGGCAGAGGCAGGATGGCTGACTGGTTTTGGCTGGCCTCTGCCGCCTTCATCCTGGGCCATGTGGCTGGGAGCCAAAGCTGGTATACAAATACAGTTGTTTTGGACCTCTTTCTCTGTGTCCGTGTGCTTCGTACTGCTTCCGAATTGGGGTCTGGGGATGTGCTTCTGAGGGCTCATTCGATCACTCAGGGTCAAGCTGGCTGGGGTGGGGCTGGAGCCCAGGTTTGGCTTTCAGGGTCAGGCAAGCCCACAGAGAGGACTCTCAAGGCTCTGGCTTGCTGTCTGGCCTTGTGGGCAAGATGAGTCTGGGCTGGAACTGGCAGTTTCTGGGACCTCAGGCAGTAGTCAGCAGCCGGATGTGGCCTTGGCCGGAGACTGGTGCAGGCCTAGAATTCTGGGGTAGGGCCTGTGTTGAATCATTTTCAGAGGTGGCCAGGCCAACACCTACTATACTTTGCCAGGAAACTACCCTGTCCCCAGAGGAAATGGAATGAGCCCCATTGGGTATCTAGGCCTTCATACATTCCCTTCTCAACAGTCAGTCCTTCAGCTGTTGCTGGGTGCTGCGGGCAGCCTCCCTCCTGTCTGGGCCTCTGCTTTTCGAGTCAAGCTAGTGCTGGAGTCTGCATGCCTGGGGTCTTAGGGTTCATAGATCAGAACTCCTTGGTCATGAGCCGCAGTCACTGTACAAGCATTGGTGTGAGGGGTGGGTCTCAGAGGAGGAAAGGGGTGAGCACGGGTTGAAATACAGCAGTGGAGGCAGCCAGCAGAGTGTCAGATAGAGAGTAGGAATTCCCGAGTCCTTTCTGGTCGGGCGGGGATTCCTTTTGGAACCAGTAAGTCTGGTCTTGGAGCCCCTTCCCCACACCAGCAGGTGCAGGATACAGGTGATATTGTCCCCCTTTGGGGTTTTCCTGGCACCCTACACCTGCTGGTCAGTGGCTGTCATTGTCTCAGTAGGAGGAGTTTGGGGGACTATGGAGCTGAGCAGTTTACCAAAGGTTGCCAGAAGGCCAGTAACCATGTGCCCAGTGTTCTCTGAAATCCGAGCAGGAGTCCTGCAGGGCTTGGCAGGGCTTCTGGAGACTAATGTTATCAAAGGCTTGTGCACCAAAGCTGAAGACGGCTCCTCCCTCCCCTGCGGGCCTAAGGCTGAGCTGCCCTGCCAGGCCTGTGTGTTGCTGCTGCTGCTGCTGCTGCTGCTGCTGCTGCGGCCGCCACCACCGCCCAGGGATGCCCTGGAATCTAGTTCAAATCCAGTCTCTTCTAGCTGAATGACACCCTCACATCAGCCTCCAGTCCCTGGGAAGAAGCAGGACACTTGCTGCAGGCAGGGCGAGGGAGGCTGCCTGTAAAACCTTGTACCCTCTCTCTCACGGTGTTTCTTCCCTCAAACCCCTGATCTGGGGGACAGTGAGGCGTGACCATACCCAAGGCTAACCCTTTCCTCACCAACTGAGAGTTGGGACACTGACTCCTGAGGCTGACTTCTGGGAAGAAGGCCCCAATTTAGCCCTCACCTTGCCAGTGACCTTGAGCAGACCCTGCCCTGAGAGCCAAAGGCCCTACTGCTTCCTGAATTCTGAGTCTCACAGGTCAGATATGCCAAGGGCAGCACCTGACCCAGGTAGTATGGCAAGGAGAAAGTCAAGGGCAAAAATGGATGGAAATTAGTGGCATGGTACACAGCCACATCCAGGCTGGGAAGAACCTTCCTCAATTCAGACCTCAGCAAGTCTGGTTGCCAGGCCCTTGGGATCCAAAGGAGTGGTGGAGTTGGGTGAGGGAGAGTTGGCTTTCTGCCACAGCCTGTTTGCCCCCAGGCTCATTGGACCAACAAGGCTAGGCTCCATTAGGGAGTGTCCAGAAGAAAGCCAAGAATACAAGGGAGGGGTCCCTGCTTGCTTGGAAATTCCACCCACTCAAAGACTTTTTTTTGTTTGTTTGTTTGGTAGGTTGGTTGGTGCTTTTTTTTTTTTTTTTTTAATCTACACTTAAGATCCTTCAAGCTGAAAATTCCTGACATGCAGAACTGAGCAGTGCCAGGGGTCAGCGGGGATCGGAGGTGGAGTTTGGGCTGGGAAGGGAGGATCTTGGCATGGGGCAGGACTTATCCAGGAGACAGGGCTTTGGAGAAGACTCAGGGTTCAGACAGCCCAGGTTCCAGGAGACCAGACAGACTCAGGGCTCAGGCAGTCCTGGGTCACTCTGGAAAGGGTCCCAGAGAAGGAGCTAGGGAGAAGGGGGTTGGGGATAATCCAGAGAAGAGGGCAGAAAACAGGGCTCTTGTGCAGAGTAGGGTGAAGTGGACCTACTGAGGACCCCCCCCCCCATGGTGAGGTAGGGGTTCTGAGGGAGGGAGGACTGTTGGGGGAGGGGTCTTCCAAGGTGAAGGGAGCCCATTGGGACTTATCTGGAGCTGGGGATTTAGTTGGGGACAAGTGTCCAAGAGGGATTGAGAATGAGGGAAGAAAGATGGAATACAATCATAGAAGCTAATATTGCTTAGGGCAAGTAATGTTTAGGGACAGAGCAATGTCAGGGCACTGGGGCCCAGGATGGGGGTTGGAGGGGCTATGAGCAGGTATATAGGCTGAGCTCCAAGGAGATCAGTGTAGGGGTCTCTAAGAGGGACCAGGGTTTGGGGCTTTGGAGTAGCACACCTGACCCTGAGGGCCGAGGGGAGCTTGCTGTGAAGGGATGGGCCAGCCTGTTACAGGTCAGAGTCTTCAAGCTGGATTTATGATGAACAGGATTAGCATGAAAGAACCAGGCTTTGGTGGGGTCAGACTTGGGAGACAGGACCTCCAATCCAACAGGACTGGATTTGAGTCGGGGGGTATGGGGGGGGGCGTTCTGAAGATTCTTGATGAAGGCCCTGGACTTGGTGGGCTCAGAAGGAAAAACTCTAGACATTGACCTTGGGGGACTTGAGAGACAGGATTGAACAAAGATGAGTATTCCACTGGGGTTTGGTGTGTTGCATCCTATTTGGGTAGGAACTGTGATGTGCAGTCAGGAGGCTTCAAGGGACCCAGAGACTCCAAAAGGAAGCCCGATTAGGGATGGGGACTGGACCAGCTCAGACAGGGGTTTAGCTATTAGTAAGGATGGAGTCCAGCTGTGCAGGCTCAAGGAAGAGGTGAGTAGGAGCTTGGGAAGCCGATATCAGGACAGGGCCTCATGGAGATAGTGCAAGGACTACCACGGAGACGAGGGTGGCAGGTGGGACTCAACAGGGCAAGAAGAAGAGGTTCAAGGTAAAGTGGTTCTGAAGGCACAGGTCTTGGAGCTAGTAAGGCTCAGTGGGAGAAATACAGGGAGAGAGAATCAGCCTTGGAAACAAGGTGGAGTACTCAGCAGACAGACTTGCCCAGGACCTGAGGACCTGCGAGAGGATATGAGGACAGGTGGGCTAGGGCAGCAGCTCCGTGGTCGGTGGATATGGGAGCCACACAACTCTTGGTTTGCATAGGTCCCAGCTTTGTCCAGCTCTCCACTTCCCGGGGTCCTGGCTTCCGTGCTCGAGGGCATTCTCCCCTCCTAGGGAGGAGGCGGAGGTGTCTGCGACGCTGTGAGTCAGGCTCTCTGGCTGCTGCCGCGGCCGGCCTGGCGCTGCGGAGCGCGCGCGGGCAGCGGGGGAGGCAGCGGCGCCAGCCCCGCTCGCTCCCCGCCCCCAAGCTTGGGCCGCTGGTACGCGATCAGCGGACAGACAGCGGCCCGGGACGGCGGAAGGACGAGCGCTCCTAGGCGTAGGGGTCTGGCCCAGTCTCTGCCGCGTCGCCAGTAGGTGAGCGGTCCTGGTGGCTGCTGCAACCCGGGGTCAGACCAGCGGCCACCCAGCTCGGCCGTTGCCCCCTGCTATTTCCTCACGGGTGCCAGGTGCGCCCTGTGGCGCAGGGCTCCGGCGCCAAGCTGTCCCTTGGAAGTGTCCATTTCGCTGAGTGTCATTGTGGGTCTGTTGGTGGCACGGGTGCAGGGGGGAGGTGAGTGGCTCCGTGTGACGGTGTGCGCTCTTAGGATACCCGGTGCCGCTTTCTGCCTGGTTTGGGGAGGGGGGGGGGCGGCGATGTGCGCGAGTTTGGAGCCCTGCACCTGCACCTGTGTGTATCTTCTGGCGATATGTCTGAGCCTGTGGGGCGATGTGTGTAGTGCTGCGCTTCTTGGTGGGCAGTTGTTTACCTGGCGCGTCTGGACGCGCGGGTGTGCTGGGACTGGAGAGCTCGGCGGGTGATGATGTTTGTGGTGCGTCTCGGTGTGTATGTGCTTCAGTGAGAGCTGTTCATTCTGCCAGTCGGTGACTAGAGCAGTGTCACTGTAGGTCTGAATGCCCTGAGTGCGTGGGGATGCAGGGGAGCTCTGCTTATTCGCAACAGGGTGTCAGTGAGGGTGCTGAGGGGGTGCTGTTGTGTGTGTCAGTGGATGCAGATGGCAACGCGATGAAAAGCCCCGATGTGCTTGCCAAGGCTACTGCGAATGGCTTTGGTATTGGCCGTGGCCGGCTGGGTGGGGGAGGCAGGTGGCAGGCAGGCTGGCAGCTGGCAAGCTCGCGGGGATTTCCATCTCCCGAAGGCCATTTATAGGGCTGCAGGGGAGATGCTGTAAGGCTCCAGGGTGGGTGCTACTGGGCACTCAGGACCCAGCTCCTCCTCACTCTGTCCCTCCCTCCAGGCCCAGGGCCCCAGCCAGTCCCCAGCCCTGCTGGGAGCCCCGGCCAGCACCACGGACGGCACCCAGGAAGCCCGAGTCCCCCTGGACGGGGCCTTCTGGATTCCCAGGCCACCAGCAGGTTCACCCAAGGGCTGCTTCACCTGTGTGTCCAAGCCTCCCGCCCTGCAGGCTGCAGCGGCCCCAGCCCCTGAGCCCTCGGCCTCGCCCCCCATGGCGCCCACTCTGTTCCCCATGGAATCTAAAAGCAGCAAGACTGACAGCGTTCGGGCATCAGGTGTCCCGCCGGCCTGCAAGCACTTAGCTGAGAAGAAGACCATGACGAACCCCACAACTGTCATCGAGGTCTACCCCGACACCACGGAGGTGAACGACTACTATCTGTGGTCCATCTTCAACTTCGTCTACCTCAACTTCTGCTGCCTGGGCTTCATTGCTCTGGCCTACTCCCTCAAAGTGAGCCTGGGCAGGGGAGCAGGGCAGGGGAGCAGGGCAGGGTTAACCGGGCTAGCAGGATGGATGCAATGCCACTTAGTGGAGCCCAGGGCAGAGCATGCAAGCCCAGCCAGGAAATCTGTTATGGATTCAGAGAGGTAAGGTTGTTGGCCAGGTCTGGACTTGCAGCAAACGGTCTCTTCCATCTCCTAGACTGAGAAAGCTGGATTCAGCCTGGGGAGTGGGGTAGGGTTGTCTTCTCTGTCCAACTTACTTAGTTAAGTCGTTGGGAGCGGGCATTCAGGGCCCAAGGTCCTCTCCTCTGTCAGGGGACATGGGAGTCAACACGGCCAGCAGCCACACCTAGGTAAATGGGATGGAGACTGCATGGAGCCAAGGGACTTGAAATCCTGTGGCTGTGGAAAGCGGAGGGGGTGGTCTCAGGGCCCTTGCAGAACCTCTTCTGTCAGCCCCTCCCTGGGGGATCTGTTGCCAGGCACTTATGCCTACCCAGCCAGGTGTGTGGTGGAAGGGCCAAAGGCTGGCCCAGGGGAAAAGTTGGGAAAAGTTGGAAAACTCACCATCGTACCCCCCACCTATTCTGCACCCACAGTGGCTACAACTCCCCTTTGCCCCGGGGGTGGCTGGGAACAAACAGTGTAGCAAGGCTGTGGGACCCCCTCAACCACTCCTGCCCCTGCCCCTACCCCTTCCCACGGCAAAGTGAGAGAAATGAACGCAGCTGTGGGGCTGAGGGGAGCTGTGATAGGTGGCTTCAGAGCAGCGCAGCCCTTGTGTCCCAGGTGAGGACCGAGCAACCTTGGTCTGCTGGAGCCCCACCAGCAGGGTGCGGGGATAGTGCCGGGCTGCCCTCCTCCCATCCTGCATCTCCGGAAGGAAGGGCTTGGCTCACTATTACGCAGATCATCATTTCCTGAGCCCAGGCTTGAATGGGCCAAGCCAAATGCGGTCCAGAGATTGCAGCTGCCCAGCAAGGAGGGGTGCCAGGGGCTGGAGGAGCAGCAGGGTGCTGCAGGGATTAAAAAGTGAGGACAAGACTGACCTAAGAGGGAGGCTGCCCAAGCAGCTCAGCCCACCGTTCATCTGGAGACGTAAGCCCCACCTTGCCCTATATCACATGCCTGGCCACCAGGCTCTCCCTTCCTCTTCCTGACTTATGTTCAGCATATCACACCATCTTCTTGCCTTCATCTCCAGGTCTGGGTTCCTCACCTTGAGCTTTACCACAACATGAGAGTTGTGTACATGAGTGGGCATGTCTGTGAGAGCATGAGATTGCATGTGTGTACACATGTGCTTACATATGTGTAATTTACTAAATGTATGGAGAGTATGAGTGGGTGCATTTGAGTTTGTTGCATAGGTGGGTATATTTATATGGGTGTGGGTGTGGACACTTGAGTATACGTCTGAGCGTTATTGTATGCATATAATCATGGGCATGCACATATGCATGTGTGTGAGCAAATGCAATTGTCTGTGAGTGTGCATGAACATAGGAAGAAATGTATGTCCAATTGCATGCGAGGGGTGCCAACATAATCACCTTTAGGTATATCATGAGTGGACACATTTGAGTATAATATATGTGCATGCAAATATTTGTGAGTCAAATATGTGTCTTTGCATACACGTGCACCACAGGGTTTTTTTTTGTGGGTTTTTTTTTTTTGTGTGTGTGTGTTTGTGTATGATTGTGCTGAGAAGGGAATCTAGGGACTTGGGATGTCCTAAGATCAGATCAGCTCTGTTCTCTGGGGCAGTGCCGGGCAGAGGGCACCATTGCCAGGTTGTTAGTGGAACATAGCCTCCCCTGGTGCCCTCTTTCCCTGCACTGTCTACAGCCTGAGGATTTGGGCACGGCTGCCTGGGCTCTGGTCCGGGAGCTGTTCCCTCCTCCCCTGGCTCAGGCTGTGTCCGGCTGGCTGGGCAGGGTAGCCCATCTGGTGTGGGTTGTAGGTAGGTCAGGCATTTCTGGATGGTTATGGGTTTGTACTGGGATGTGAGGTTGACACTTTGGGGAGGAGAGAGGGCTTAATCTCTCTCCCTTGTTTTGCTCCCTAAGATCTTCTCAGGGGACAGTGGTCAGGCCTCGGGGCTTCTTGGAGGAATATGCAGAGTCAGCATAGACCAGGCTAACTCTGACCTGATGCCTGGAAATCAGTCCACCTGTGTATCTAGCTGCA
Organism: Peromyscus eremicus; assembly: GCF_949786415.1. Lineage (NCBI taxonomy): Eukaryota > Metazoa > Chordata > Mammalia > Rodentia > Cricetidae > Peromyscus > Peromyscus eremicus. Next base: position 60,380,644 of record NC_081416.1, read on the forward strand.
GCCTCCTGACCAGCTGCACCTGCCACTCATGCAGCCCAATGCAAGCATGTCCAAGGACAGCAGGTGGACCAGGGGTCAGGAGGACTTGGCTGCTTTTCCAGCCATCTTTCCTTGCTGATCCCATCCCCTCATCTGCTCACAATAGAAGCAACACTGTTCAAGCCATCATGTGATCAGGTGGGGCTGGCAGGCTGGTGTGAGATGATGGCATTCTTGCCTGCCCTGTCTGTCCATGTCCCATCAGGCCACCATCAACTCCTCCAACCACATGGGTCAGGTCAGCTCCGTACAGGCTGCTCTGTGTCTAGGGAAGAGCAAGATCCAGTAGATCAAGTCTCCATGCAGACTCCATACACTGCCTCATAACCACACAGCCTCACTGTTAGCTGCACAGTACCCAGGATGCAATTTTGGTATTCAAGTCTCTTCACAGTTCATCATTACCCTTTTTCTGGGGGAAACACTGAGCTATGTGCACACACTGGCTCACAGGTATCCTCTCTTGGGTATGAAGCCTGTGTCTCTCCTGCAGAACTTCTAGGGCCTTCCTTCCCTGGTCATATTTGCTTGCCTCACCCTCAGGACCACCCTTCAGTACACAAGCCATGGTGACCATCATGGGGGGGGGTCCTAAGGATATTATTTGGCTGGACAGAGGGTGTCATCAGATGGGATAGATAGTCTAGTGTCTTAGAAAAGGAAAACATCACATTGAGCTTGGAGCAAAGTAGGGATCAGGGTAAGGGCTTCTGGGAAGAGGCAGTATTTTCCATGGGCCTTGAAGGATGGGTGAGGAGAAAGTTTTACCTAGAGAAAGGAGCAGACATCCTCTGTGAGGAGCAGAGGTGTGAAGGACAGGAAAGGGAGTGCCGTGCAGCCAGCATGTGGCAGATGCTTGATCTGAGGTCAGGAGGCCTGAGGACTTCCTGTGACAGGAAAGCCTTAAAGAACAGATTAGGAGGGTAGATTCTGATTGGGTTTCTATGTATCTGTTCATCTCATCCTTTCTGAATATCAGTGTTATCATTCCATCTATTCACTTACCCATCCATCCACCCATCCACCTACCCATCTACCCATCCATGCCATACCCATTCACTCATCTACTTATCCATCCATCTATTCATGTACCTGTCCATCCACTAGTTCAGCTGTCCATCCTTCCACTTATTCATTCAATATATCTAGCCATCCATCTATCCACACCACACCCATCCATTCATGCGTTCATCTACCCATGTACCATTTATCTATCTACATCACACTCATTCACATCTAGCTATTCACTTACCTGTTTACCCAACCATCTGCCCATCCACTCACCTACCCGTTCACCCACTCACCCATCTACCCACCCACCCAGTCAGCATTTACCTGTCCATTCACCATTTTAACCCATCCACTCACCCTATCATTTATCCACCCCTTTTTACCCATCCACACACTCATCCATCCACCCACCTGTCAACCCATCCACTGACCCACCCATCCACTCATCTACCATCCATCTATCCACACTACACCCATCTTCCTACACACTCATCTGCACATCTCTCTATCCATCTACCCACTCTACTATTCATCCACTCACTCCTCTACACATTCACAACCCATCCCCCACCTTTCCATCTATTTACCCATCCACTCATCCATGTGCAGTCACCTAGCCATCCACCTACTGTTAGATAGTAGAGTGACATTTCAGGCAACAACAGGTCACATACACAAGACTTCATCACCTACTAGTGTCATAGTTGATTTGTGTATATACTCTGTGGTGTTAACATATGATGAGGCCATCTGGAGTTTCTTAGATATCCCTCATTAAGTGATGCATGGCTATGTCAATTCATTCTCCACTCTGTTCACCACATCCAGACAGCATCAGCCTTCCACTCATCTGTTGACACACAGTCATTTGTACTTCTGACTCTCTCCTCTGCTGCCCCATTCCATCCTTACCAACCTTAACACTAATCCAGTAAAGTATTTTCTAAAGTCATTTTCTCAGGACAACCCCACTTCCCTCACCAGCACTGTCTTCCATCTATTCATGCTTTGCCACGTCCTCCTTTCCATCACACCAAGTAGCCATGCATGCATTTTTTGGTCATTCACCTTCCTCATTCACATTCTTCCCCTTTCAGTTCATCCATCCTTTTATCCTTTTTTTCTTCTATTTTCTACCCATGCACCCATTTATCCACATTAATTTTCTCTCCTCTTTTGTAGTCTTCCCTTCAACTTCCCAGGCTGAACTCATCCATCCATCCATCCATCCATCCGTCCGTCCATCCTCTCCTCATTCCAACCTTCCTACCCTCTGCTCCCCCTCCCGGTGTAGAATTTTACTCTTGCATCCCTCTATCAACATTCAGATCTATCAGCCTCAAATCTCTGTCCTTCCTCTAGCTTTATGTTCACCCAAACATCTACTCTTCTGTTTCTTCTTTACTCCTATCCCCCAACATCTCTGTCTGTCTCATCCAGTAATTTATCGGTCCCTGTGTGACTGTGAGCATGCTTGCACACTCTCACTGCCTGACTGCAGACTCATTTCAGCTGTGTGCTCATTTGCCCTGCCTTTGCTCCCTCATGTTCTGTCCTCTCTTGTTCTTAGACACCGACACACCCTAGATGTATCAGATATGGTGCTGCATACATAAAATCCTAACATTCGGGAGTCAGAGGCAGGAGGATTTAGAATTCAAGGCCAGCCTCAGTTACATAGTCTTTACAAAAGAGAAAAAAAAAAAAAGAAAAGAAAGGAAGGAAGAAAAGGGGAAAGAAAAAAGAAAGAACCCACAAGCATCAACACAAATCCTACTAAAGGTTCATCGAGTAATCTACCGGCTTATCTTTCCACTTTCCCTTCCCACAGTCTGTCTTTCATCCGTGTCCTGCCCCAGTTGTTCTTCTGTCCTTCCTGCTCCCATGGTCACCCTGCCACTGCACACAGACCAGCTGCCTCTTCTACCCCTTGGTCACCCACACACCTACCATGTTCTTTCCTCCTCCTGTCTCCTCTTCACCCTCTTCTGTCCATGAACTTGCCCTGTGTCCACATGTTTATCCATCTCCCTTCACTTCCGTGTCTGTGTCGGGTGTGTGTGTATTCATGTTCATGTATGGGACGTGTGTGTGTGTGTGTGTGTGTGCAATGCACAAGCAAGCAAAAAAAAAAATTACACAATTTTGTGTGTGCATGAATACACACTTGTGTGTATTGTGTGGAGTTTACTCTCTCCTTCCACCAAGAGGATCCCAGGGATTGAACTCACGTTGTTCAGCTTGATAGCAGGTACATTTATCCACCGAGCCATCTCCTCAGACTCTCACTTTGTCTTCTGGGACAAGGTCTCTCACTGGGACCGGGGCTTCACCGGTTTAGTTAGACTGGCTAGCCATCAAACTCCAGAGATCTGCCTGTCTTGGCTTCCCCAGTGCTGAGTTATAGGCATGTGCTGCTGTGCCTGAAGTTTGAAAATTATGTTTTTAGATTTATTGATTTTATGTGCATGTGCATCTTGCCTGCATGTATGTATGTGCACCACGTGCATGCCTGGTGCCCAAGGAGGTCAGAAGAGGCTGTCAGATGCCCTGGAACTGGAGTTACAGATGGTTATGAACCACCCATTAGGTGCTGGGAGCTGAACCTGGGTCCTCTGGAAGAGCAGCAAGTGTTGAGTCATTTCTCCAGCCCCTCCCTGGCTTTTTGTTCTTGATGTTAAACACAGGTTCCTCAGATCAAAGGCAGGTCTTTTTGCTTGCTTGGCAAACAGTTAACATGAATTGAGCCATCTCCCCAGCCCCCCATCTTCCATCACCTTGAAGCTTATGTCTACCCTCCCCTCTCTCTTCTTCTCTTTTGCCCACTCCTTTGATGCTACCATCATGGCCACTCATTGAACTGTCGAGCCCACCATGTAGTCATAGGTTCATGGGAATGCCCCAGCACTCTCCCACTGCCCTACTTCCCATGCAGCAGATAACTGCCCAGTGTATGAGGGGTGACTAGCCATGGCGCCCCTGACCATAGGAGCCTTCCCTCTAGCAGGAAACTCAGACCATCATAAAATTCACTGTGAAGATGAAACTCACTGCCATCTGTGAAGACTGAGGAGAGTGCCTGGGATTGCCATTTCATACAAGGTGGGCTCAGACAGAAGTCCATGTTGTTGTACTGAGCAAGCCCAAGGTGGTCCAGGCCGTAGACATGTGTGTCTAAGAAAGTGTGCCACAGGATAAGGACTAGGCCTTGCAGAGAAGCCCAGGGACAAAGTTCCATAGCCTGTGTGGTTGAAACAGGAGAGGGGACCAGACATGCCTGAGGCACAGCCTTGTTTTCCACAGTGAGGGTTTTGTCATCTGCTGTGAGTGGATTCATGTGATGAAATTTCCATGTGGGGACAGACTAGGGATGCAGAGAGATAGGGCTGGGAGCCCAAATGGGAGGAGCTTCCCAATGAATGATACTGGGTTGCCCAGGGAGGTGGGTGTGGAAGGCTGCTGCCTAGCCTTTCCTTTAGTATATAGTATTTATTCACACAGGGGATTGATTCCATAGACACCCAAGCTCATGGATGCTCAAGTCTTTATTTAAAACAGCCTGGTATTTGTTTGGATCCCACACACATACTCAGATGATCTCAACATCACCTCTAGGTGATATACAACCTTACTAAAAGGAAGAGCAGTTGCTGTTCTTATTGTATCACTTAGGAAAAACAGCAAGAAAAAAACTCTACACATTCAGCACAGATTCCACTTTGTTTTGAATATTTTTTGATCTGTAGCTCAGTTGAATCTATAGACAGGGAGCTTCCAAGTCTGGACCCCATAGTCAACAGACTGTCCTGGTGGAGGTTCAGAGTGAGAGATCCAGAGGAGACTGGAGATGTTTGCAAGGACTGTTCTCACCCAAGTGGTCTAAAGTATACAGGCACTAGCCACACAGGTGAGAGGCATCATGGGAGGAGCAGCCTCCATCCCACAATGAATCTGCCAGTTCCCGCTCTTGCTTCCACCGTTCATGTCCCAATAAAGTCACCTGCCCAGCTGCTCCTTTCCTCCTGGCTCCCCTCAAAAGTATCAGCCACACCTCGGTCTACTCACTCACATATTTAATTTCCAGTTCTGGTCACAGGGCACATATGGTCCTTTCTTTTTCGCTTCCTCTGCTCACTGTTCAACTGCTAGTCTACCCCACTGCTCTCTTCTGTTCCCACTCCCACTGTCTACCTCATCTTTCTCTCTCCTCTGAGTCACCTTCTTACCTTCAGCAAAACAAGAACCATAAAATATCAAGCGATGATGGAGCTCTGAGTATATTCCAGGCATGGCCCCAAACCCCCACAATTAAATTGAATATTTTAATTAATGATAGCAAAATCTTATGAAGTAAGTTCCAAAAAACTGGGAAGCTAGACACAGGCACACCCTGGAGATCACCACCAGGGTGTCATGGACTCTTGTTTTAGGTTTGACTTTGGGCTTCCTCTGTCCCTCTGTCTGTCCGTACTTTGCCTTCCTTTCCTGGATGTTCTATCTTCTCTTCTGTTCTCTTTTCTTCTTTCCTCTCCTCCTCCTCCTCCTCCTCCTCCTCCTCCTCCTCCTCCTCCTCCTCCTTTTCTTCCTCCTTTCTCCCTCCCTCTCTCACTTTCTCTTAGCCCAGGCTGGCCTCTAACTCACTATGTATCCAAGGATGACCTTGAACTCCTGGTCCTCCTGCCTCTACCTCCTAAGTGCTGGGATTACAGGTGTGTATCAGCACATTCACCCGTTCATTTGTGGTTCTGGGGTCACACCCAGGGCTATATATATGCACGCTAAAGCACCCTCCCAACTGAGCTACATCCCCAGCCCCTCTCTGTCTACTTTTCCGTACTTCCTTCCCATCTCAACTGTTCCATTCTATCCAAGTGAAGCCTACTCCGTTCTGCCCTGTCTATTTTAAAAACTCACCCCACCACCCTACCCATGTGTTCCATCATACACTCTAAAATCCCTATCCATGTGCCCTCCAGCCCCTCTCCTCTCTCCTCTCACTCCTGTATCCTCTGGCTACCTACCATGTCACCTCCCTTTCCCATCCTTCATGTGTCTGTACCTGCCACTCATGCACCCCCAATCTGAGTCACCTGCCTTGGTCTGCATGTATGAAGAGTTTCCACACTGTGTGATTTCCCCCACAGTTCTGCTGACTGGAACTTCACAAGGCCTCAGCACGGTCAGGCTCTGGTCAGGTCTGCACTTTTCTGGGCTGTAGGCTATTCACATCTCTCACATGGTGGAAGGGTTAAAGGCCTCCTGGGGCCCCTTCTGTGTGAGAGCCTCACCCTCAAAAGCCTCACCTCCTACCATCCCTGGGGGCCAGAACCTTCTCTGTGTAAGTTGGTGGAGTGCATACCCAGAGCTCAGCACTTCCTGACCATTTGGTCCCCCATCAGCTTCCCTTTCCTATTCTTTCTTGTTTGTTTATTATGTATACAGTGTTCTGTCCGCACATATCCCTGCAAGCCAGAAGAGGGCACCAGATCTCACTACAGATGGTTGTGAGCCACCATGTGGTTGCTGGGAATTGAACTCAGGACTTTTGGAAGAACAAGCAGTGTTCTTAACCTCTGAGCCATCTCTCCAGCCCCCTCCTGTTCTTTCATCACCAAGGGATGAGCTAGCACCCACTGGTCTGCCAACTCAGGGCCTGTCCTTTCTCCCTTCCCTTCATGGATTCATCTATCAGACCACAAACATTCACCAAAAGGCCACCCACTCATCGCCCCGCTCATCTGCCCGTCTCGTCTAATGTACTTATCTTCTTCCCCTACTTACTTTGATCGACTTACCCAACTTCCCATCAGTCTCTCCAAGACCTGCCCTCCATTCTTCTTTTCCACAACAGATCTTATCTGTCACCTCTTGGGCCCACTGAGCACTGTGTGTCTTTCCTGCTCTGGTTGCTGCTCCAGTGTTCTGCTCCTGCCCTACCCAGCTCCCTTGTTCTCTTAGCTTTCCCATTGTTTCTCTGTGCACTCTCCCAAGTCTTCTTACTGCTCACATCGATTTCCTGGTCTTTGAACTTGGATTTCTCATCTTTGCAGAGCCAGCTCCTCCAGTACCCGACGTGGTCTCGTCACACCTGCAGTGATGCCTTTCACATGTTCACCTCTGCCCTCCACCTCATCCTTGAACCCCAGACTCAGCAGCATTGCTGTTCCCGGTGTCCAGCCACAAATCTAAAAAGCAGCTCTCATTGGTGCCGGGACCTGCACTGCCATGCTCCCTGGCCTCCAGGTTTTCCTTCCGCAACTCACTTTTAGTTTATCCTCAAGGCCACCTCATCTCAAGCCCCATCTCCTCATCATCCGCCACATTGTCAGAGCTGCCTTATCACAGATCCAGAACCCATCTGCCAGCTCACTTTCACACTCCACAGCTCTTGTTCATGTTACTAGACCCATGTCCCTCGGTTGATGAATGAGCCTCCGATCTCCAGGCCAGACTCTGCCTCCTCCTTGTCTGACCTGAATCCTTAGCCAAAGGCTCTTCTAGAGTCTGTCCAGCCTTCCCTTTCTCCTGGCTCTATGTCACTCTGAAAAGCCTTCACAAAGCCCCACCATCTTCTCCACAGCTTCCCTTGTTCCCTACTTGTCTGTGCTCTGACCTCCAACAGCAGCCCCAGGCTGGCCTCAGCCACCCTCATGGGGCTCTGCTCCCCATACCTGATGTGGCCCCCTGCCCCACGCCACGTGCACACGCCAAGGGACCAAACCCATCACTGATCTGGTGACAGACATCCACTCAATGAAGTCTTTCTAGGGTCTTCTGAGACTGGATCTCCTAGGACACCATTGACCTCTGGCGTCTTCAGATGTCTCTCTAGCTTCCTTATCCTGTGAATACCTGCCTTGCTTGCCCTGTGCTTGTGACTCTTCTCCTGGTCTGTGAACCATGAGGATGGAGCCTTTTCTTTTTCCTTGCTACACACCAGGGCACAGCTGGGCTATGCATGGCAGCCGTTACACACCCAGGATGCCAGAGCAGGCACTAAGTAAAGATTGACTGACTGATTGATCAATGAATTTCAAAATCTGTGCCTATCTCTCATTCAGTAGTCAATGATATATTCTTTTAACCTCCCCCATCTTTCCCTTCACCCATCCTACATGTAATCCTAAATTTATCTATCCATTCCACTCGTCCAGCATGCATATCAAGAATCCTTCTCAAAGATACAACATGTGCTACTATACCCCATGTACCAGTCCAACCATCTGACACATCTCCATAAACCTATCTGCCCACCTGCCCCACCCATCCAGCACACTTCTATCTAGGTATCTATCCTAACTACATAAAATACATTACTGTTTCCCATGTACCTGTCCAATCATCCAACACACCCTACACAACCAACATATTTTCTCTCTTCCACACCACCTGCTCTACTCATCCAGAACACACTCACATATTCATACACCCACCTGTCTACTTGCCCCCACAACAAGCATCCACTCATATCTTTGTCCATCCTGTTATTTCCATCTGACATATGTCCCTCTGTGTACCTATCCCACACATGCAGCATATGACACAATTCACCTACTGCCTCTCCGGTCCATCTAACACACATCAAATCACCAGTGGCCCCACTTGTCTAAGCTACTTGGCGTCTGTGTGTGTGTGTGTGTGTGTGTGTGTGTGAGAGAGAGAGAGAGAGAGAGAGAGAGAGAGAGAGAGAGAGAGAGAGAGTTCATTTACCTGCTCATCCACATTGTTCACTTGATATTCACTTCTATATTTATAGCTACCTTCTAGCCTCCAGAACTGTAAAAGAATAAATATTTATTTTCTTAAAAGAATAAAAAAGAACAAGGGTGAGCCAAGGTTCTTCTGCATACCCTCTGCTAGTCAGCATTGTTCTAGAATCATCTTTGTCTTCCTCATAGGGGTGTATGGGCAAGAAGCTGTGCCAGGAACATGAGCCTAACCACGGCCTTTCCCAACACTGTGAGGTGGACACTTCACTGTCTTCATGCCACAGGCAGGCACTAGGAGAGGCAACAGGGCCCATTAACCCTGTGAGGTTACCAGTGGGCACCTGCGGAGGGAAACCCAGGCCCAGAGTTTCCCTAACACGGCTGCAGCCTGGAGGAGGGGCTTGCAAGAGGAAGTAGAACAGCTGGTTTATCTAAGAGAACACCTGGCTAATGATTGTGGTGGGATAGTTGAACTGGATAGAATCTTCCTTGCTAGAGATCCAGTGTCTACAGCAAGCAGCTGTGGGGAAGGGCTTTACATTATAGTTGAAAAACAAGTAGGCTAATACCAAACCTGAGGGAAGACAGGATTTAATTTTCTGGAGAAAATGATAAAACTTTGTCAAATACTTCACTTAAACCGTGGAAGCTAAGTGAACGGGGACACACCTCATTCTTGGTGACGGACATGTTGGCTCCCGCCCAAATCACCAGAGCTCTGGCACAGCCTCGCTCCCACCTCTGCCCTCCTGACTCCTCAGCCCCCCTTGCCATACTTTCTCCATCCAGTTCACACATAGCACAACCCACCTTCCAAGTCACCCCCTGCCCTTTGCTGGGTCCCTTCCCTTCCTCTTACTCTGCCCCAGCCCTGTCCTGCCTCCCCTCTGCCCCCTCTGCCCACTGCTGGGTACCCATCACACGCCTCCTCCTCTCCCTGGCTCCTGCCTTACCACTCCTCCCTCTGCTTCAATCCGTCCTCCCAGCAGACTTCAGTTGTCCTCTGCCTGTCCATACCCCAACCCCATTCCCGTCTACCCCCTTCCTCCCACCACACTCCCTCCTCAGGTAACCCCTTCCCTGACTCTGCCATCAGCCAGTCCAACTGTCTCTCTGCCCTCCTTCCTATTTCAACCAAACCCAGTCCGTGAATATGGCAATCCCCATCTCCTCCTGTGCTCATCTTCTAGGCTCTGCTTCAGCTGGCATCATATTCAGCTGGCACTCACTGGATTACAGAGCGTGAGGGGGCTGTCCTAAGACGTGTCTGCCCTGACCAAGTAGCCTCTTAGAAATGGCCAGCTCTGTCCCCATCTCCCTAGGATGTCTTGTCCACTCAGCATCCTAGTTAATGTCTAGCTAGGCAGAACTGATCAGTTACAACACACCGGACACACATGTCATCACATCCCACACCCCCTGTCTCTGGTGTCACAATCCTATTCACCATGCATCCGCTGTCTCCGGGGTCACCTTCCTCTTTTATGTTAGATCACTTCAAACTCATTGAGCAGTTGCACAAAATAAAACAGAAAGTCCTGGGCATCCTTCACAGGGTACCTGTGTCCTTCGTTCCCCATTTCCTTCTCTGACTAGACACTATTTACTTTACAAACTGTGAAAGGTGAGTTTCTCATTGACTATGTTCCCCCAAACCAAGGGTGGGTGCTTGCAGGACAGAGGTCCTGAGACTACCCGATTCTCACATCCCTGCTCCCCAACACGCCAACCTCCCTCCTCTACTGACCTCTGTCTACCTCCACTGATGACCTCTTACCCTTCTTCTGTCTCCATATCCCCTCCTTCTCTTATCTCCAGACTCTTCTTTACCGGCTTCCTGTGTTGTCCTCTATCCCCACTCCTCTGCTGACCTCTGCCCTGCCTCCTCTCCTGACTTCTGCCTCTCCTCCTCCTCCTCTGCTGACCTCTGCCCTGCCTCCTCTCCTGACTTCTGCCTCTCCTCCTCCTCCTCTGCTGACCACTGTCCCCTCTCCTCTGCTAGCCCCCTCCTCCTCCTGCTTCCTCTGACAGCTCCCATTTTCCTTCCTCCTCCTGCACTGACCTCTGTCTTTCTTTCTCTGCTGACCTCCACCCACCACATCCTCTGACCTCTGCCTCTCTTCCTCCTCCTTCTGCCTCCAGGTTCGGGACAAGAAGCTCCTGAATGACCTGAATGGAGCCGTGGAAGATGCCAAGACAGCACGGCTGTTTAACATCACCAGCTCTGCGCTGGCAGCCTCCTGCATCATCCTCATCTTCATTTTCCTGCGGTACCCCCTCACTGATTACTGAGCCCAGCAGGCAGTGGCCTTGGAGACACAGCACTGAGACTGATGGTCACAGAGATTCAGGATGCTGACAGTATGGGGCAGAATGGGCTCCTACCAAGGCCCAGAGCCATGCATGGCAGCAAGGCCACCTGAAGCTGAGTGCCCAATGGAGCGGCGCACTCCTCCCAGCCACCCTATCTGCCTCCTGCCCCCGTCCTGCTGTTACTGGGTCTCTGGGCTCCCTCTCACGATGCTGCCTGGCTGCCAGTGGCTGCCCTTCCTGACCTGTGCACCCCACCCAGGTTCCTGCACCCCTCAGACCTGACACCCAGCAAGAAGGGCTTATGTGGGAGCCCCCGGGATAGGGGCTGCCAGCACCTGGGGCTCCCTCACTCCTGACCCCAACTTCCTCCAAGCTGTGATCCCTGCTCCAAGCTCTTGTATCTGTGAACTTTCATTAAAACATGTGCCCAGCTCAGCTTCATCTTCTGTCCATGTTCCAAGCAGGGTCTAGGTGTCACCCGGAGGTTTGGGGACATTTATCAGATGTTCATTGCAGACCATGACCCCAGGGCCTGCACACAGCTAATTCTGTACAAGGCTTGCTCAGAAACCAAGTGGTCTTGGGATGGCCAGCTGTGTAGGATGGTGAAATGAGGAGTTTTAGGTGGAAGGACTCCACACAGGATTCACAGAGTCGGGCAGCCTGTATGGAGTAGGAGGGATGATGTGTAGTGTCCAGGAGAAACGTCCTACAGTGATGGTGAAGCCCTGCCAGCCTCTAGGTACCCTACAGGGTGGTGATAAGGTTCTCACCTACTCAGGCCCTGAAATGGGGAAAGAGACTCCCTGTCAACTGAAGGTCACTATCCAAAGGTCAAGATCAGAAACAGCATGCTGGTCCTAGAAGTAGTGCTGCCACAGAAGGGTGCTGCCCCATGAGCTGCAGTGCAGGTAAGCTGAAAAATGGATGATGGTCCGAGTGAACAGGGACCCCACCCTGTGAGATCCTGATGGATCTTGAAAAAAGAGATACTGTAGGGCTCAGGTGACATGCTCAGTGGTGGGGAGGCCCGGCCCCCTTTGTAATTTCTGATCATCCCCTCTGCGGTGTCAGGAGTGTCGGGACAGGACAAGGCAAGAATAAAAGCTGTCACCAACAGTGGGCACAGAGTGTAGATGGAGGTCAGTGGAGGGCCGAGCACATGCAGAAGCGTGAGCTGATACTAACCAGATAACTGGAAGGTTAGACAAGACCGTGGACAAGAATGAGAGATGAGGACACTCAGGGTTATTGGGGGTTCAATACATCCTGAGTTACACAGCAAAAACAAAAACAAAAACAAAAACAACAAACCAAGGCTGGGGGCTGGGGTGGAATAAGAGGGAAGGAGACCAGGAGCTGAGTAGCCCCATCCAGTGCTCTCTACCAGGTACACTGAGATGTGAACTAGCAGCCTACATCCCTCCGCCGCCGCAGCCATGCCCTCCCCACCCTGAAACCATGAGCCAAATACACTTATGTGCTCCATTGTTTCCCCTCTGGCATCTGAACACAGAGACAAGAGAACCACTGCACGTTTGCAGAACAACGAAGACAAGAAGCAAAGGGATTTTTAAGTGTGTGTGGCTGGGGCAGTTATTTTAAAAACTGTAAGGGAGAGGTTTGTTAAAAAATGATGGGATATTTAGCACTGCAGGAAATAATGTATTTCTTGGGGCTCATCCTTAGGTAGGCTGCTGGGCCATGGGGTTCATGGAGATGCCAGTTTTAAAGGGCTTATACCTCTGTTTTTATCAGAGGCTACACCCTCTGGCTCCATGCCCTGCCTGCTGCCTGCTGTCTGTCTCCACTAAGCTCATGGTGGTGTTCAATGGCAGCTTCAGCTTGTACCTCCCTGGATATTTGGCCCCCTTGGTAGAACAGTGTAGAGTCCCGACCACTTCCTTTTTTTAAATAAATATTTTTATTTTATAATTAATTTAATTTTACACATCAGCCATGGATTCCCCTGTCCTCCCTCCTCCCACCCCCCAGCCTTCCCCCTCAATGCACCCTCCATTCCCACCTCCTCCAAAGGAGGGTCTCCCCTGGGGAGCCAGCCCAGCCTGGTACATTCAGTTGAGGCAGGTCCAGTCCCCTCCTCCCTGCACCAAGGCTGAGCAAAGTGTCTCAGCATAGGCCCCAGGTTCCAAAAAGCCAGCTCATGCACCAAGGACAGGTCCTGGTCCCACTGCCTGGGGGCCTCCCAAACAGTTCAAGCTAATCAACTGTCTCACTTATCCAGAGGGCCTGGTCCAGTTCCATGGGGGCGCCTCAAATATTGGTTCACAGTTCATATGTTTCCACTAGTTTGGCTACTTGTCCCTGTGCTTTTTCCAATCATGGTCTCGATATCTCTTGCACATATAATCCCTCCTCAGATGTAAAGCAAAGGATAATCAGACTGCAGCTCATAACTCCAAGAAGGCTACCTAGTAAAGAGGACCCTAAGAAAGACACAGAGGCTGTCTTTTTTTTTTTTTTTTTTTTTTTTTTTTTTTTGGTTTTTCGAGACAGGGTTTCTCTGTGTAGCTTTGCGCCTTTCCTGGAACTCACTTGGTAGTCCAGGCTGGCCTCAAACTCACAGAGATCCGCCTGGCTCTGAGAGGCTGTCATTTCTTAACCTCTTCCTCGTCAGCCAGTGCTTGGAGGGTGTGGCAGGCAGCTCCCCACATCTCTGACAGTACTCACATGGTTACTGCTTCTCTGCAACCTATCAATAGAAGACATTTGGAGACTGGAGAGACAGTTCAGCCATTAGGAATGTGCACTGCTCTTCCAGAGGACTCAGGTCTGGTTCTCTCACACACATGTCATCTCAGACACATCTGTCATTCCAGTTCCAGGGGATCTGGTGCTCCTGCATGCACATGCTGCATGTTCATTCACATAAGAAAAGGCACATGTCATTAAAATAAAACAAGAAATAAATAGTTAAAAACTAATTCTTTTTCTGAATTGAAGACATTGGGATGAAAAGACCACTTACATGACCATCGAAGTACCCATGAGTGACTCGTGAGGTGCTGGTGGGGGTCACATGAGCATTTACTTTCCAGTTTTTTTTTTTTTTTTGCTTTGTTTTGTTTTTGAGACAGGGTTTCCTGTGTAGCCTTGGCAGTCTTGGAACTAGCTCTATAGACCAGGCTGGCCTCGAACTCACAGAGATCTGCCTGCCTCTGCCTCCCGAGTGCTGGGATTAAAGGCGTGTGCTGCCACCGCCCAACTATTTTCCAATTTTTTTCTTTTTTCTTTTTTCTTTTTTTTGGTTTTTCGAGACAGGGTTTCTCTGTGTAGCTTTGCACCTTTTCTGGAACTCACTCTGTAGCCCAGGCTGGCCTTGAACTCACAGAGATCTGCCTGCCTCTGCCTCCCGAGTGCTGAGATTAAAGGCGTGAGCCACCACCGCATGGCTATTTTCCAAATTTTTAAACCACAGGTTTTACTCTATGCAGCTTCTGTCCAACGTGCATATGTTTATACATGTTTATAGCATGTTGTTCATAAGTGCCACAAATAGGAGACGATCAAATCGCCCATTAATGTATGTTTTCATACACATAAGAAAATAAAATATGTCCATGGGCACATCTTGGTTTGACTTTCCAGTAACTTCGCTGAGGGTAGTCATCCTGAAGTCATTCATACACCTATGAAGAGTGGAGGAGAATCCATGAGGCAGGACACATAAAAACAAGGGCAGGTAGAGAGGTTTCCAGGGACTCAGATATGAGGGCTGGTGATGGAGGCTGGCCATGAAGGGATAGGCCGTATTAGTAAATGTGTTAAAGTTTATGGCACTCAGGGTTGTCACTGTTAGAGGGGATGGACACAAAAGCCTGAAGGGCTGGGGACCTAGTGGAGACACCATCCACTATTTCCTCTGCTGATGTCTTCTCCGTCGGCTGTCATGGTGGACACTGGACCAGCCCTGGGACTCTTGCCCTGCCCCAGAAAGACCAGAAAGGGAGAGGTGGAGGACAGGTTTCCGCTGTTTTAGGTGCTCTGCCATCTGTCTTTCCTGGTGGCTCTAGTGTTTATGTCACCTACTGTGACATCCCTTTGTGCGAGGCAGTCCCTTCCCGTGGTGACTTTTTTTTAAATCACGAACAGTCTTAATTTGCCTGCACTTGTCTTCTGGGATCTTTTTCACACGTAGGTACACAGTCCGGCCGAGTGGGAGCACACCTGCCTGCTTTTCTGGCCAGCCACTCTTTCTCTGTCCCTCCGACCTGAGTCTCTGAAGGGTCTTCCCTGGGTGGGCTCCAGGCCTGCTCCAGCAGCCACAGTCTCTCGGGGCTGTTCCTCGCCATTCTTCTTCAGAAACCACACCCCCCCCCCCCCCCCACTACTCCACGTCTGCTTCTCATTTGCTTTTTAGGACCCATCTGGCAAATATCAAACAAAAACAAAAGCAAAAGCCTGGTGAGGATTTGGTTACATTCGTAGACACATCGGAGCAGAACTTACATTTGTAGAACAGCGTTGAATTTTCCAAATCCCCGAGTGTGCAGTAGGCTGCCTTTACTTAGGCCTCTCTTAATTTCAGAATGCTTTCTAGTTTCCTGTACAGTCTTAAAGAGTATGTCAGGTTGATTTCTAGACATAGGACTTTTATGTGGTTGTAAATGTCACAGCCTGAACTATTTTCTTCTCTGGGTGTGTATTTCTGTTGTCACAAAATGTAACTGAGTGCATAGTCAGCATCATTCTCAACCTATCTTTTGATTTGATTTTTTTTTTTTGTAGTTCTGAGGCTTTATCTGTGTATGCTCCCAGAATATCTAATCTCATCCGCATACACTGGTTTTCTCGACTGACTGCCTTTCCTAAGGCCTCATTTACTGTGAGGTACAGCAGTTGGCAAAGCAGGCTTTATCTGTATAACCCTCAGGGGAAAGGCAGGTCCTTCAAGGCCGTGGGACTGCCTATGATATTTATTCTAGCTGTTTGTAGTTCTCTTGAATTTGCATAAGGAAGCTCACTACTATTCATAACATGCCACCGAGGGCTTTCTTGCTAGACTGCAAAGATGCTAGGATAGATTTTTGCATTCCATAAAAATGTACATTAAAAAGTAATAAGCTTAGGGCTGGGGAGGTACTCAGTGGTAAGGTGCCTGTCCTGTAAGCATGCGGACCTGAAGTTGAGTCCCCAGAAGCCATAGAAAAGCCAGGTGCTGGCACACATCTGTAACCAAGCACTGGGGAGGGAAACAAAGGCAGATCCCAGGGCCTCACTGGCCAGCCAGCCAAGAAGAATTGGTGAGCTCCGGTTTCACTGAAAACCTGTCTCTGAAGATAAAATGGAGAGCAATTGAGGGAAACCCCCGACATCAACATCTGGCTTCCACATGCACACTTATATATGAGTACACACATTTGTACACGTAACCAAAAATATACCTGTACACAAATAAGATGAAAGAAAATAAAATGACAATGCTTCTCCTGGGCACACATCACAGAGACATCTGCATATCAGTGCTCACTGCAATACTGTTCACAGTTGGTAAGTTACAGAACCAGCCTAGGTGTCTGTCCACTGGGAAATGGATAAAGAAAATGTCATGCAGATCCACAGCGGTATTCTTTTCAGCCAGGGTGGAGTCTGAAGCCAGCAGAGGGCAAGCAACAGCAATGATATGTGATGGCCAGTCTTGGTTGTCAACTTGACTGCATCTGGGATCAACTAAAACCCATGCTGCTGAGCATTCCTGTGATGGATTTTCTTGATCAGGTTCCCTGAAGCCGGAAGTCCCACCCTAAATCTGGGATACAGTCTGATGGCAGCCTATATGAAAGGACATGGAAGAAGGAAGCTTTTGTTTCTTTGTCTCCTTGCCCTCGCTGTGGCTGAGTATCTTGTTTGCATATATGTCTATGCACTGTGTGCATGTGGTGCCCACGGAGGGCATCAGCTCCCTTAGTTATAGACGGTTGTGAGCCATCATGTGGGTGCTGGCAAACAAACTCAGGTCCTTTGCAAGAGTAACAAGTGCACTTAACCATGAGTCAGCTTTCCAGAAATTTAAAAAAAAAATTTTAATTATTCTGTGTATAGTGTGAGCGTGGCCACATGTGCGTCATAGAACATATGTGAAGGTCAGAGTCTTTGGAGTCCGTTTTCTCTTTCTCTCCAAGGACCAGAGATTGTGCTTAGGTCATCAGGCTTGGGCAACAAGCACCTTCACCCACCTCGCCAGCCAAATTACCTTAAATTTCTATGAAGGGCTCTGTAACAGTGTATCTGCATCTTTTAATTTGATTACATATTTTTTTTCTTCCTTACTAAGTTAAAGTAGATGTTGAAGAGATAGCTCAGTGGTTAAGAGTACTGGCTGCTTTTGGAAAAGTTCCCAGGAGCCACATTAGACAGCTTACAATACCTGTAACTCCAGCTCCTGGGGTTCCGACATTCTCTTCCGGCATTCACAGGCATGCACTGCACCACACCACACCAAACATAATTACAAATAAATCTGGAGCTGGCAAGAAGTCTCCATGGTTAAGAGCACCAGCTGCTTTTGCAGAGGACCCAGGTTTGGTTCATAGCACCTACACTGGGCAGCTCACAATTCCCTGTAACTCCATTTCCAGGGGATCTAATGCCCTCTTCTTGCCTCTACAAGCACTATAAGCACTCAAACATACATACACATCACACACACACACAAATGTGAACACACACATCACACACACACATACACACACACCACACACACATGCACACACACCACACACACATGCACACATGTACACACACACCACATGCACACACACCCCCACACACACCACATACACAAATAAATCTGAAAAAAAAAAGACTGTAAATTATACTATTTGTTGTTTTTTTAGCATTGAAACAACCTTGTGTGTCTGGGCCAAATTTAAAGTATTTTCTTTGTATTAGTATTCTTAAAACACTGCTTTATTTGCAGTTCTTCAGACACAGAGGCATGTGATAGACTTGGTGTTCTTCCCGCTCCCTTAGGGACGTGTCACTGAGAGTGGGGTGTCTTTGTGCTGTGTTGGAGCAGCAGATGATGGGGCCACGTGCCCTGGAGTTTCTAAGTGGGAAGGAGTCATGCTTTGAATTTGAAATGTGCTCCCCAGGCTTAAATGTATGAACACTGGGTCTCCAGAGGCTGGTGCTGTCCTGGGAGTCCCTGGAGCCTTTAGGACATGGGGTCAGTCTAGATGGAGCCATAGTGGGTCTGCAGAGGCAAGGCTTGAGGGCCCACAGGCTGATTCCCCTTCCAGAATGACCCCTCTGCCTCCTGATCCACGGAGATGTAACAAGTCACGCTGTAAAAGCCTCAGCTGCCTGGCCTTCCCCACATCGCACCATCAGGCAAAGGAAATCCTCCCTCCTCTTAAGGGACTTCTTCTGGGGCGTTTGGTCACAGCAATGAGAAAGGTAACGGATACAGAAGGTTTTAATTTAAGAGTTATTGTTCTTTGCTGTCCTGTTTGCTATTCCTGTTTCCAGTATCTCACATTGAATATTTAGCTCATTAATCTCCCTTCCTCTCTCATCCCATCTCATGACCTTGAACTCCCTGTGTAATCAGCTTTGCCTTTGACTTTCTTCTATTGCCTTTTTTTTTTGAGACAGGGTTTCACTGTGTAGCTCAGGCTGGCCTAGAATTTATGATCCTCCTGCCTCAGTCTTCCAAGTACTGAGATTACAGGTGTGGGGCACTATGCCAGCCATCTTTTCTTATTTCAGACGCAGAGAGTATCCTGCCCTTTATGATTCTTCATTGCAAAAGTGGTTGAAAATTTGGTCTGCCTCCAGTGGGAATAAATTCATAGAAATGGGTTAATTTAAGTTATAAGAGCCTCAGCTGTCGGCTAAGCTTTCATAATTAATAATAAGTCTCTATGTCATGACTGGGGAGCTGATGGTCCCGACAAAAAAGTCTGATTACAGGAGACAGCTCAGTCTACAGTGCTTGCCATACAAGCATGAGGACCCCAGTTCAAATCCCCATGTAAAAAGTAGGTGTGGTGGCAGGCATCTGTAGTCCCGGTGCTGGGGAGGTTGGAACAGGAGGATCCCCGGAGCTGGTTAGCCAGCCAGGCTAGTTGAGTGAGCAAACTCCAGGTTCACCGAGAGACACTGTCTTAAAGAAGAAGGTGGAGAGTGATTGAGGAACGACACCCAGTGTTGACTTCTGGTCTTCACATAGGAGCACAAGCACACACCACATACACACACATACACACACACACACACACACACACACACACACTCACAGACATGCACACATGAACACCAAGGAAATAAGTTTGGCATAATGGGCTTTAGACAAAAACATTGATTTTTTTGCTTTTTGTTTTTATTTTTTATGCAACACAGAATTTTTCACTAGAGAGAGGATATTATACAGTTTGGGTTATGCATCTCTTTTTGGTGACCCCAGGACTCTGTTCCGAGCTTGCACACACTAAAGGGGAAGGCTGGGGTTCAGGCCACTTCGCTGTAGACTGAGTGGGGGTGGCCCTGCTCTTGGCTTCAGCTCCTGTTTTCCCTGTGGGTATCTTCTGTGCTGTCATTTTTTTTTTTTAAGACAGGGTTTCTCTGTGTAGCCTTAGCTGTCCTGGAACTCACTCTGTAGCCCAGGCTGACCTCGAACTCACAGAGATCCGCCTGCCTCTGCCTCCTGAGTGCTGTCATTCTATTGACTGAGTATCAAGCAACAGAGACAGTGACAAAGTGGTTGGTGGAAATTCAGTGACGAGAACGGTGACTTTTTCTAGTGATCACGACTCACCCCTGACTCTCCATCTCCTGCTGCAGCATCGACACATGACCCATGGTTTCACTTGTTAAAATCACTTTGATGCCTTGGTTGAGGCGGAGCCCATTATAATCTGCTCATCAAACCGATGGACCTATTTTGCCTCCTGGTGTTCCACTCTCAGACTTCTCAAGAACAATAAAGTCGTGGTGGGGTCAGGATACTTGTCTTTAAGCCACATGCTTTTCTTCAGCTCTTCTTTGGTTATGTCACAGTTTTGACATGTAGAGTTTTCATCCTATCTGATTGAAAAGCTTTTGGTTGGTTGCTTTCATAAGTAAAAAAAAAACCAAAACCAAAAAAGCCTGTGGTGGTTTAAAAGAAAATGATCCCCAAAGGGAGGGGCACCATTAGGAGGCGTGGCCTTGTTGGAGCAGGTGTGGCTTTGTTGGAGGAAGTGGGTCACTGTGGAGGCAGGCTCTGAGGTCTCATATATGCTCAAGCCACATCCAGTGATACAGTTCACGTCCTGTTGCCTGCAAGATGTAGAACTCTCAGCTCCTTCTCCAGCACCAGGTCTGCCTGCACACCACCATGTCCGGCCACAATGACAATGGACTAAACCTCTGAAAGTGTAAGCCACCCCCATTAAATGTTTTCCTTTATAAGAGTTGCTGTGGTCATGGTGTCTCTTCACAGCAATAGAAACCCTAAAACAAAGTCCCCCAACCCCCAAAACAACAATGAGAACAATAAACAAATGTGCTCCGGAGGTGCCTCAGTGGCTAAAGAACCTGCCATGCAAATGGCAGGTACTGATTTTGAACCCCAGAACCTAAGTACAAAGAAAAGGCTGGGAATGGTGGTGTGCTTGTAATCTCAAGACTGGGAGACTGAAACAGGCATGTCCTTGGGACTCTGACTGCTTGGTGAGTTCCAGGCCAGTGAGAGAAATAAAATAAGTAAATAAATAAATGATAGCCAGTGCCTGTGGAATGATACTCAGGTTTAATCTTTGGACACATGCATACACATGCATGTGTAACTGTGCATAAAGGAACACACACATACACAAATACATATATAACCACAATACATACATCCATGTATGCCCTCTCATGTATGCCCACACATGAACACACACACAAACATATGTGCCCACACACCTAAACACACACACACACACACACAAGCACATCATGTATGTGCCTACCCATACACGAACATACATACACACATGAGCACATATATGGGTACCTGAAACAGAGGAACACATCCACAAAATAGCTACATGTTAATAATTTCATATATTTAGTCTAAGATTTCAGATAAAAAACACTTGCTAGCAGCTGTGTCAACTGCACAAGATCAAGCCAGTTAAAATTCCAGCATTTAAGAGGGTGCTTGAACTAGCCTTCCCCTGCACTCAAATTGGGGACTATCCTAATTGCCATCATAGAACCTACATCCAGTGACTGATGGAAGCAGATGCAGAGACCCACAGCCGATCACTTGGCCAAGCTCCTGGAGTTCAGTTGAAGAGAGAGAGGAAAGATTATAGGAGCGAGGAGGGGTCAGGATCATGATGGGAAAAACCACAGCAATAGCTGATCCAAGCTAGGGGGAGCTCACACACTCCAGACTGACAGCTGGGGAGCTGCATGGGACTGCACTAGGCCCTCTGAACGTGGTGACAGTGGTGTGGCTTGATGTGTTTGTGGGTCCCCTGGCAATGCAACCAGGACTTATCCCAGGTACATGAACTGGCTTTTTAGAGCCCATTCCCTATAGTGTGATGCCCTTACTCAGCCTTGATGCAGGGGGAAGGGGCTTGGTCCTGCCCCAACTTGGTATGCCAGCCTGTGCTGACTACCTAAGGGAGGACTTACCCCTATGAGGAGGGGATGGGGATGGAGTGGGGGTAGGTGAGGGGGCAGTGGGAGAAAGGGAGGGAGGCGGAACAGGGACTGGTATATAAAAGGAAAGAAGAAAATTTTTAATAAAAAATAAAATAAAAAGAAAGTGAATCAAAGAATACTTTCATATTCTGCCATGTTTTCCCTGTAGCATCTGTGATGTTTTCTAATACCGAACCAACATGAATTTTCTAGTTATTTTTTTCTCAGAGTTGTAGCATAATTGCATTGTAGGTGGGAAATACCCACTGTTTAAATTGAAATCTTTTTACGTGTTACAATGCATGTTTTATTGCCAGTCTTTACTTCAAGTGTCAAATGTTTTCGGGCGGGGGAGTCCCCATGTTGGTGCTGGATTCTTTGTATGTCTGGTAGACAAAATTTATTCATGGAGATGCAAGGCCCGTGGGCCCACTTCCTTCATGGGTTGTGGTGCCAGCCCCTGGGGAAGGCCCCAGCAGTTGAGCCGTGAGACCCGAGGCAAGCACACAGTCCCCCGACTCCTGGGAGCCATCTTCCTCCACAGCCAAGCCCACACGCCTTCCTGCGGTTGGGGATATCTGTCTTCTCACTTCGATTTTTTTTGACAATCTAGGCGTTTACCAGCTGTTACCGACCTTGAAGGGCAGTCTTCGGGCTTCGTTGCTCTTGCCCGTTTTCCTGGTTTCCATTTGGCAGTTCACTCTGATCTTTCAAATTTACTTCCTTCCAAATGTTTTTTTTAATGTAAGTTCCTGCTCTTTGTGCAGCAGTGTCATAAGGTGGAAACTGAGTCACACTCCCAACATGATCTTCTATGATGTGGGCACTGCCTGCTCTCCGTGGAGAAACCCCAGATACAGACATGATGTTTTCCATTCTCTGACATTGTGAGACAACTTCTAATTTCACGTCTTTCCTTTCCTTTCTTTCTTTGCGTGTACACCAGCACAGACGTGTGTGTATGTACAGTGGATCTGTGGTTGATTTGCTAACCCTGGAAGGCGTGAGGCTGTTAGATTACCCCATGGGTGGGTATTCCATTGGTCCATTCGCTGAAATAGACTCTTGCTCCTTCTAAGCTCTGTGTCCCCCAGACTTCCATGCTGTAATGTGATCTCTGCCGAGGTGTTTGTAAGTGGTGGTGTAGTGTCCTTGGGCAGTGACTATATCAGGAGGATTCCACGCTCACCTGTGGACCTGCATCCTATAAAGAGGCTTCGGGTGTAGATGGACAATGGCTCAGGCCCACTTCTCTTTCCCTCCATGTGAGGATCCAGAAATGACGCCTTCAGCAGTACCTTCTCCTTGGATTTCCCAATCTCCATAACTGTAAGGGCTAAGCTTCGTTCCTTGTAAAGCATCCAGACTCAGGTATCCTGTTATAGTAGCAGAAACAGACTAAAGTTCTCCAGCATAGTAGCCTTTTTGCCTTTCTTAGAAGCCACGAGGCTGTGCTGTGTGGTGAGCGTGACGATGGATTCACTTCTTCCCCTGATCTGGACATCCACCCCTCCATCACCACTTCACAGTCTGGACCACTGCCACTTCACAGTCTAGACAACTGCCCCTTCACAGTCGTCTAGACCACTGTCACTTCACAGTCTAGACCACTGCCCCTTCACAGTCGTCTAGACCACAGCCACTTCACAGACTAGAACACTGCCACTTCACAGTCTAGAACACTGCCACTTCACAAAAGAGTCTTACAATCAGTCAATTTCTTTTTTTTTTTAACTGATTTCTTGTTTCAGAATTTCTTTGGATGTCCTTTTCCCCCTTTCCACATACACTCCACTAATAGTGTGTCTTTCTCTGAATAGCACCCTGTGCTGTTATTAAACTCCAGTGAGTCTGAAACTGGGTTTGAGGGACCTGACGTCATCACTTCTCTGAGTCTCCAAATAAACCCACAGGCCATGCTCTCTTGGTTCACATATTCATTGATTTCTCCAGTCAGTATCTTGTAACTTGTAACAAACAAATTCTGAACATGTGCAGTGAGATTGTAACTAAGTCTTCGATTGATTTCGTAAAAATAGGCCTCATTTTTTTTTTTTTTTTAGTTTCTTTGGGCTTACAACAACTGGAGCAGAGCTCAGATCCAACGTGCACCTGACTCCACACGCCTTTGTCCCCCACTCACCTGTCCTCCTTTGCACACGCGTTCTCCCCACTTGACCCACCACTCCTGCCCCCTACTTGTCCTTCCACTACCTGTCACTCACATGCACCATCATCCCCAACCCCATACACGGCTTTACCCATTATCACTCTTCCACCCCAGAGAGGGACACTTGTCACAGTCTGCAAGTCACGTCGACACTCCTTTGTCAGCAGAGTCCCTAGTTCACACTGCATTTCTGTCTTGGTGGGAGAAGTGTGTGGCTTCTGACGAGTGTATGGTGCTGGGGACTGGCTACACCGTACCAGGTAGAATATCTTTTTCCATGCTAACCATCCTGGTTGTTCTCCTTCTACCCTCCCTCCCCAGAACACTCTAACTGCTTCACAGTCTTCACCATTTATTTCTCTTTCTCCAGAATGTCATATGGCTGGGTCACATAACACACAGCCTTTCCACACTGGCCCATTTCCACTCCCAATACACACTCAAGATGCCTTTCTCTCTGTTCATGGTTCTATAGCTATTTTTCACACACACACACACACACACACACACACACACACACACACACACACACAAACTAGAAACCATGAGGCAGGGTCTCTCACTGAACCTGGACCTTGTTGATTCAGCAAGAACAGCTAGCAAGCCAGCTCTGGGAATCCTCCTGTCTCTGCCTCCCTAGTGCTAGATTAATGACATGCATTATTAAGCGTGGCTCTTCATATGGGGGCTGAGGATCCAAATTTAGATCCTCATGTCTGCAAGCCAAGCATTTCACCTACTAAACCACCTCCCCAGCTCCTTTCTAGTCAGTTTATGTTGTGGCAAAATTCACATGATATTTGGCATCTTTCTTATTTTTATTATTGACACTTATTTAATGCTTTTATTCAATCTTTGACAGTTTCATACACATGTAAAGTGTCTTGATCATATCCACCTCCACTCCACCTCCCTACATCCTTCCATTTTCAAAAGAGCAGTTCGAGCAGCCAGCCTCATTATCTGCCATAGAACTTCCTCCTCTTCTCATACTGAAGATCTGCTGGTACAAAACGGTGACTCCCACGCCCAGCCACTGGTACTCATCCTGCCTGTGGATACCATGACTCTGGGGGTCTCACCAGGGTGGGGTCTCACAGGGAGTGTGTGTCCCCTTGTGACAGGCCTGTCTCAGTCAGCACAGTGGCTTCAAGGTTCATCTCCATTTCAGCAGATGTTAGGAGCCCTTCCTTCTTATAGCTGAATTCTGCCCTGTGCATGGCTGCACTGCTGCCCCTGTCATTTACTGATGGACACTGCAGCCACTTTTGAGCAACACTGTGAACATTGCTGCATATGCAGCTCGCCACTGACTCCTTGCTTTCAGTTCCTCTGGGTACAAACCTTGAAATGGGATTCCTGGATTACATTGTGTATTAGTTTCTTTTCTTGTAACTGTGACCAAAATCCTGACTAGCAGCAACTTGAGGGAGGAAGGATTTATTCTGGTTCACAGTTCATGCAGGTAGAGCAGGCACATCATGGCAGGGAAGGCAAGTACATGGTGATGGTCCCAAGGTCCTGGTAACAACACTCTGAAGTCAGGAAGCAGAGAGTGGACAGGAAAAGGATCTTGAAGGTCCACCTCCAGGGACAGACTTCCTCCAATGAGGCCCTGCCTCCTGAAGGATGCACAACTTTCTAAAACAGCGCCACTAGCTGGGCATCAAGTGTCCAAACATAGGAGCCCATGGGGGACATTCCACACTCAAATCACAGAGCGGTAGTTCTGTCTAAGGTTTGGGGAACTGTATAGATCATTTCTTCATTGTGCTGCTGGAGATGGAGGCCAGAGCATTGAGCATGCTGGGCAAGGGTTCCCCCACTGAGCTATATCCCAGTCCTAGTTCACTCCTCTCTGTGACTGCATCATAATCCACGGTCTGGATAGACCTGTTTGTCTATCCATCCACACACTGAAGGGCAAAATCTGGCTTGTCTCCAAGTTTCAGCAATTATGGCTGTCACAAACACCCACACACAAGGCTGTGTGTGGATGTGTTTACAAGTCACTGGGCGAACACAGCTGTGTGAGATGCCGTCAGACCATCTGCCAAGTGGCCCGACCAGTTTGCGTTCCCACCAGCTGAGGATGAGCTCCTGATGCTCACGTCCGCACCCGCCGGGTCCTCACGCTGCATGCCCCGCATTGTGCATCGTACTGTATTGCCGTTGTAAGGAGCAACTCCCTGAAAATGAATGACATCATGAATATTTCAGAGGCCTATTTGTGTAGAAGCCATTTTGAATGATATTTCTAATAAGTCTGGCCTCTCACTGTTCCTCACTATCATCATACTGAGTCATAAAAATGACTGTTTTTTTTTTTTGGGGGGGGAGGGGTTGTCTCACGCCCTGTGACCTTGATTTCACTTACTAGTTCTAGCAGTTTTGGTGGAATGATGTGAATTTTTAAATCACATTCATTATGACATCTGAGGGCTAGCGAGATGGCTCAGCAGTTAAGAGCCCCCATTGCTTTTGCAAAACTCCCCGGAACCCACATAAGGGCTCCCAACTATCTGCAACTCCACTTCCAGAAGATCTGATGCCCCTCTTCTGGCCTTCGGGGGCATTCTGTGAATGCGGTGCACTTGAACTCACAAAGGCTTACACAATACACATCAGATATTTAAATGAATACGTAACGACAATGCCCATGGGTCAGCATGTTTTCATTTTCCCTTCTATACCTGTGTAAGAGGGTCTTGTCCTGAACCTGGAGATCACCAATTGACTAGACCATCTGGCTGGTGAGCCCAGCGATCCTCCTGACCCTACCCGTTCACCAGCACTGGAATTACAGGCATGTGCCTCCCTGCCTAGCCTTTACAAGGGTACTGAAAATGGAACTGGGGTCCCCATGCTTGCACAGCAGGCTCCTTACTCACTGAGCTGCCTCTCGGGGCTCCCTTCGACGTCTCCGGGTGCTCCCGGGTGCCTTGCAGTTGAGCAGGCTAATGTCACCTGAGGGGCGAGTGGACTTTCCTGTCGAGTTCCTGGTCCCAGGGTAAGTGCCCCTCCCCTTTAACCATCAAGTACACTCCTGCTGTGGGCTGTGGGCATCTCAGGCCTCTTGCCATCCTGTGAATGGAGCTGAGGCCTGTCCGATGGGCTATCCAGCCTCTTGAGTCTCTTTTTACGGCCAGTTATGCTCATGTCCAATCTCTTCCCAGCTTTGCATTCCCTGAACGATCACGCTTGGCTGTGGTGTGGGCTGACATGGATGTGGCAGTCGTGGTGGACGCTCCTCAGGAGTTCGTCTCCGTGTCTGTGTGTCCACGTGTCTAAACCTGCTTGGTCTGAATTTGGTCCTGATCATGCCCTTCACTTTGAAGAAGAAGAGGAAGAAGAAGAATTTCAAAGTGGCTCTTCCTCTTCTATTTTAGGAGAAAAATGATGTGAAATTTGGGTTATTACTTCCTCAATAACTTAATATACTTCACTAGTGAAAACATCCAGACTTAGAGGGCTTTCTTCTGCATTTGCTTTTCCTTTTCTTAAACTTAAAAAGGCAAAGGATGGTTCCGCTCATCTATTTTATTTTGAGGGAAGTTAGTGGCTCATGTCACTATAGAACTTGGTTCATTTCCTCTTCATTGGGAAAATCTGTCTGTGTACGGTATACGGCGTCACAGTTACAAAGCTCATGGCTTCCGCTGTGAATGAGGAGGAGAGGGACTTCTCCTGAACCTGGCTCCCCTCACCCAACAGTGCCCTCCAGCTCCTTCCACTTTGCTGCCAACAGCAGGGGTTCATTCTTCTTTATGACTGAGTAATACTCCGGTGTGCATACATACCCTTTCTTCATCCATCTATCTATTGGTGGGCTCCTGAGCCATCCCCACAGCTTAGGTTTTAAGACAGGACTGAAGGCAGCACAGACCTGCAGGTGTCTTTCTGTATGTGGGTTTCATTTCCTTTGGCTGTAAACCCAGAAGTAGACTACCTGGATCATGAAGTAGGTCCTTTTTTAATTTTGTGGGAAGTCTCCATGCTGCTCTCCTTACTGGCTAGACTAGTTTACATTCCCATTGCCAACATACGGACATCCTCTTCTTCTATGCTATCACCAGATGTTTTTTCTTTCTCTTTTGATGTAGGTTCTTACACTGCAGCCCAGCTAGGTCTCAAACTCAAGGCAATCCTCCTGTCTCCCTACTAAATCATAGTATTATCAGGTGTGTGAGCCATGTTGACCACATGCCTGGCTTCATTATCTTTACTAGCCATTCTAATGGAATGAACGGTAGGTTGGTTTGTTTTCCAGCAGTGCTGGGGATGGATCCCAGGGCTCCGATCTGGGTAGGTGAACTCTACCACTGCACTACACCTGGTCTCTACATTGTTTTGACTGCTGTGTTCTGTATTTGTGGTCACATGTATTCTTTTGTTTTGTTTTGTTTTGTTTTGTTTTTCAAGACAGGGTTTCTCTGTGTAGTTTTGGAGCCTTTCCTGGAACTCCCTCTGTAGACCAGGCTGGCCTCGAACTCACAGAGATCTGCCTGGCTCTGCCTCCTGAGTGCTGGGATTAAAGGTGTGCCCCACCACTGCCCAGCCCCACATGAACGCTTTCGTGTGAGAAGTGTCCCATTTTGGGTTGGGTTAGTTGAATTGTTTTTTTTTTTTTTTTTTTGCATGTCTTGTATATCCTGTATGCTAGCCCTCTGTGGCTGGTGAATTCTTCCTCCCACCATGCAGGATGTCTCTCTGCTCTCTTGATTGATTCTTGAGCAGGCAGAAGCTTTATTTATTTATTTATTTTAAATTGTGCGTGTGTGCGCGCTCGTGTGTGTGCAACCGTGTGTGTGTGTGTGTGTGTGTGTGTGCAACCATGTGTGTGTGTGTGTGTGTGTGTGTGTGTGTGTGTGTATAGTACCTGCAGAGGCCACAAGAGAGTGATACAGACCTTTATAAGCTGCCCCACCCGACATGAACGCTAGAACCCAAACTGAGGTCCTTTGAAGTAGCAGCCTGTTTCTAACCTCTAAGCCGTTTCTCTACCCTCATAGACATTTTAAAGCTTGAGTTAATGTGCTTCTCTGTCCATGGAGTCTGAAGCGATTCCCTTTTCATTTCTAATATTGGTCATTTTTGTCTCCTTTCTCTTATCTGGTATATAAGTGTTGCTGAGATTTCATTAAATACCTTGATCTTTTAAAAGAATCACCTTCCTTGCTCATGTTTTTCTGGGATTACAGGATATGTAGTCCCCTTTCACTGGCTAATTAGAATCAGCATATTCCTGCCTTTGGTGAACAAGGAAACCTCACAGGGCATAGTCCTTCCTTGGCTCTCTTTTGTCCTTGTCTCTTGGTTATGTGCACACTTAGAGTCCCCAGAACAGCTTACCCGTCACAGTGATAGACACATTTCAACGAGAACGGCTGCTACCTAGGACTGGGCATGTGACTCAGTTAGTAGAGTGCCTGCTTAGAATGAGTGGAGCTCTGGGTTTGATCCTCAGCACATAAGAAGTAAACATGTAATGACGGCACACACTTGTAATCCCAGAACTTGGGAGGTGGAGGCTGGAGAATCAGGTGTTCAATGTCACCTCAGCTGCATAGAAGTTTGAGGTCAGTCTGGGCTACATGATTCTACTTACCACAACCGGAAGCCATCTTTCACTCTGACCAAGGTCCCATGCAGCCAAAGAACCCACTGTCAGAGTGGAGAGGTGGCTCAGTGGTTAAGACCACTTGCTATTCTTGAGAGGACCTGGATTCAGTTCCCAGCACCCACATGGCCGCTCACAACCACCTGTAACTCTAGTTCGAGGGGATCTGATGCTCTCTTTTGGCCTCTCCAGACACCCACATACACACGGGATACACTCATTCTCTCTCTCTCTCTCTCTCTCTCTCTCTCTCTCTCTCTCTCTCTCTCTCTCACACACACACACACACACACACACACACATATACAAATAAAAAGAAAATAAATATGAACAAAAATGTTTTAAGTTACCTAACTGACATTTTTGTTATTGTCATAGCGTGGTCAGTCGAGGTCCTTGTCCCTCTGCTACTTCTTTCTTCAGGGTCCAGGTGCATGTGTCTGGAGCTCAGACCCTTGCCTCTCTGTGGTCCTGCCTAGAATTTCCCTGTGCCTCCTTTAGGCAGCTCTGGGCACAGGTGGGGCTTTTAGATGCCAAAATAAATGCATCGTTGAGCCTCACACTGTGAGCAGGTGGCCCCGGCCTTCCAACTCAGAACAGCGTCCCCCCCTGCTGTCGTCTCTGGCCATGGCTGCTGGTCTGGACCTACCCTTCTGCTGCTGCAGCGTCCTCTCCCATGCAGGAGTCCCAGCTCTGTCTACTCAGACTCCAGGCCTCTTCACCTGCCCACAGAGCTCTCTGTTCCCACAATGCGCTGCTAGATAGGCCACAAAAATGGCAAAGGAGCCGAACCCCTGGAGACAGCGTGGCTGGCTCCTGCTGAGCTAGGGAGCTGCCCCAAAGGCAGGCAAAGTAGTACTTGCAGAGAGCAGTAACAGCAAAGTCCACACTTTCAACCTTTGTTTTTGAGACAGCTTCTCCTGTAGCCCAGGTTAGCCTTGAACCGACTGTGTAAGCAGGATGACCTGATCCTCCTGCCTCTGCTTCCCAAGTGTTGGGATGGCGGGGTGGGGGTGGGGGGTGCACCACGGTATCTTGTTTCTGTGGTGTGGTGCTCGGGATTAAACCTAGGACTTCCTGCGTACTCTGTAAACTTTCTTCAGCCCCAGCCCCGCAAAACCAGTACTTGATGAGAGAGTTCAGGGTCCCACCTGTGTGGAGGTGGTGAGCACAGAGGTGTTCTGGGGGAGCTGGAATGTCCTCGATCTTGGTCTAGGAGGCTGCTCAGCTTGTGGAAACTCAATTCAGTCCATGTGAAGATGTTGTTGCTTTGCAGTGTTAGGCCAAAGCAATACGGCCACCATGCAGTCAGTGCCTTAGGGGCCCTGGATGGCAGCATAGGGCTCAGTCCTACAAGCCCCAACTTACAGTTAGTTTTGTGAGCTCTGCTCGCTCTGGAAAGGGACACAACCATTTTACCCCACAACTGCAGCAGGCAAAAGGTCTAAAGCCAGTCGTGTGGGTCAGCAGGAGCCCATCTTAGAGGCCTTGGAGGCCTCCCCGCGCCCCCCCCCCCGCCCGCCCCGAGGGTGAGACAGAGAACAACACTTGGGACACAGGAGAGGGATTGATCAGAAGAAGCATGGTTCCTGGCCTCTGTCATCAATTCTCCTGGCCATTTGATTCCAAGGCAAAAGTGAAGGTAGGTGGCTTTGCTCTCTGGTATTACTAGTGTGGTGGCCACAGAGGCACCCAGGAAATTGCATCTGCCAGAAATCACAGTGTGAGTCCCAGAATGCACCTCTCCAGTTTACATTGAACATCTGCCGTAGGCCCCACAGCTGGAGCCTCAGCCTCCAGAATAGCCACAGCCACAGCAAGTCATGGTTCCGGTAGTCAGTTGATGATGGAGTAGGTCAGAGGAGCAAGGAGGGAGAGGGGTGTGCAGACATGGAACCCCCTTTATCTCCCTGCCTAGGACCAGGCTGGAGGCTGGCACACAGTCACTTCCTGGTTCCTGGTTGTGCCATTTCCCCAGAAAAATTCTCTTTGTTTTGTGTTGAGATAATGACGCTCATATCATAATTTCTTCTGATTAGCTTAGGATTTTCCTCACATGCTCTTGAAACAGTAGTAAAGTCCCTGCCATTTCTTGGTGGTGTGGGACACAGTTCTGTTGCTTTCACACATTTCCTAGGCTGTTGCAGCAAATGACCAGTTGGTGACTTTAAGTGACCGTAAAGATCAGTGCCCTGGTGCTGGGGAGACAGTAAAGTGACTGCCGAGCAAGCATAAGACCCTCATCACTCAGGTCAACTCTAAATGTGGCAGTATGCACCTGTGGTTCCAGCATAGGTGTGCCAGAGACGGGAGGATCTTGGGCGCTCGCTCACTGGCCAGCCAGACTCGTGGAACTGGAGAGCTCCAGATCCAATGAGAGACTCTGTCTCAAGAAAAACAAGGCGGGTGGGACTGAGAAAAACATGAGCATTGACCTCTGGACTCCACACATGTGCAGGCACACACATGTGTGTGCACACAAGCATAAACACACACAGACGACCAGGTATCTGCTACTACTGTAATACAGCTCTGGAGGATAGAAGGCCAGGATCAAGAGTGACAAGGGCATGTTTCTCTAAAAGAGGATCCTGCCTGCCTAATCCAGCTTCTGCTGATTGCTAGGTATACTGTTATGTTCATATGTTCCCAGTCTCTGTGACTCTCCTCATATGGTCCTCTGTGTTTATGTCTCTGATGTCTCCCACAGGGCGGGACTCAGGATCAGCTCAGGTCTCAGAAATAGGGTAAGACTCAGAATCAGGGCACCAGTGAGGGTCAGAACAGGACTCAGGATCAGGATAAGAATTAGGATCAGGGCACCATTGGGGGTCAGAACAGGACTCAGGGTCAGGGCACCAGTGGGGGTCAGAACAGGACTCAGGGTCAGGGTAAGAATTAGTATCAGAAAGGACTCAGGATTAAGGCTACAGAAGGACTCAGGGTCAGTGCATCCCTGGGGATCAGAGCAGGGATCAGGACCAGGGCAGGAATCAGAATTTCTCAGATCCTGTGGGATCCTGGATGGACGATGGAGGACACCTACAGCTTAAGAACTTGGGTCTGGCAGAATCAAGGCTCCAGGACTGGCTGACTCAGGCTTATTTAAGATACCAAGATGGTATGTCATTTGGCACCTTGTGGTCACTGATGGCACTGGCCAGTTGGCTGGGAGAGATGGAGACAGATGGAAGCAGGCACAACACACATCAGCTAGCAGGGAGCCACTGTGGCCAGTCTGCCTGGTGGGCAAGCACAATGGCCAGAGCTCTGAGAGCCACAGTTGTGGAAGGTCTGTCCCCATCCCGTACACAGGACAGGGGCCCTGGAAAAGAACCCAGGTGAACACTGGAAAGGGCCAAAGTACATGGGCGCCTACATATGTAGAGTCCCATCAGGAGCCAGGGTCAAGGGAACCCTGTCAGTATGTCCTTATGGTCCTGGAGTAGCCAGAGCACAGGCATGGACAGATAAACACTAAACCGAGTGGTATTATTGATGTGGGCTCAGGACCACCCCTGAGTCTGCAGGCCCTGGTACAAAATGAAAGCACATAGTCTAGAAGAGACTCAGATACTCGGAGGGGAAAGCTGGGTGCTCCACCCAGGGTGTCTGGGCACCCTTGACAAGCAGCATTCTACCCAAAAGAGCATCTCAGTCCCTCAGATAGAAGACACATTGTTCTGCATCCTTGGACAAGGCTGCAGAGACCATTCCACCCACCTCCTTAAAAAAATGGAATCTAGAGACTGAGAGGCTGGGCCAGAGTCTAGTCTCTCATAGTCCTCTTCCCCCAGCTACATGGCATCAAACAATGACAGAAAGTCTCCAGCCCTCCATCTTGTCTCTCTTAAAAAGTCAGTTTGGTGGGGAGGGCTTTGGAAATCAGAGGTCATGAAGAGCAAATTGCCAGCTCTCTGTGAGAGGCTGGTTTGTCCTCTGAACCCAGGCATTCATCATCTGCTGCTTCCTCTTTCCTAGGCACAGTCTGTCTCTCCTGTGAGCCGGCAGAAGCCAATTCTGGAAGAGCCCACCAAATCAGGCAAGGAACCTATTTAGACAAGTCCTCAGCTGAGTAGTGCGTGGGTGCCCCCTGGTGGCTGCGCACTATGAGAAAAACAGGACCCGACTTTGTAGGCACTGAGGCAGAGACCTCTCAGGGATCCAGGCAAGGAGAGCTCAGAACCCTGCAGTGGATGCCTGAAGGGTGGAGCTTAGGCTGGTGTACGGAGGCTCCCACTGGCCCATTTGTGGGCCAGGTTGTTAAGTGCTGTGATCTCCCACTCTTCACCCCCAGACCCACCTCCTAAAGAGTCCCTGAGGTGATTCAGGCCCTACAGGAAGAGGCTGACAAGGAAACAGGACAGAGATTGTGGTAAGAGCATGGACCTCTGACCTCTCGGAAGACAACAGTTTCTTCTTGCAGTGTGCCCAACTGTTGGTGCCCTGCTGGCCCCTGTCCTGCCCCTGTACATCCCACTCAAACTCATAGAGAAGTGACTCTGCCCATCCTGTCCCTTCTGCAGCGTCTTGCAGCCTCTCCTCTCGGCCACCGACAGGTCCTGTGTCCAGGTCAGACACCAAGCACCATCACATCTTGGATCCGGCTTTCTGTGCCCTCTGCTTCTTCTCCACTTTGCCCAGCTGGGACAGGTATTAGTGTCATGCCCATGGCAGAGAGGGAGCTTCGGGCCTGCAAACGAGACGACGCACTAGAGCTGAGAGGGTGGCTAGAAAGGACAGCCTTCAGGAGGAAAGGCCTTTCTCTGCTCCCGGTCCTGTTCTGGAGGGTGAGGGTAAAGAGGAGGGACAGAGTTGGCCCTCTTTGGTTGGGGTCTACATAGAAGGACATGAATGCAATTGAGGGCTGAGGATTCATCTTTGAGAGCGATTGAGGCAGGAGTCCTCAAGGAAGCCTCCCTAGTGGAATGGAGGGCCTGAGCTGCTGAGGTAGCAGGAGGAAAGAAGGGGTGTTCTCCAGTGGGAGGAAGGCTAAGGCCATCAGGACATTACAGGCCGCAGAGTTGCCCAGAATGGGAAGCTTTGAGTGTGTCTAGCCCTCAGCCTCTGTGGACGGGAGCTAGTCAGCCTCCAAGCAAGTCACAGACCCTGTGCCCATGCTGCTCAACCTCTGCTTCCAGAACATTCCAGTGAGCTCAGGTTCCCACTGTGTCCACTGGTCTTGGTGAGGATTTAGTGTCCTTCCCTGGGGCCTATGCCCATAGTGCCCCTGTGTCCTGTGTCCTGGATTTTTCCACATCTCCACAGTCCACTGAGATCCACACTGCCCACTCTGAGGCCTTGTCTGGAACTTTGAGTCCCCATAAGGGCCATATGGGGTGGGCAGACTCGAAAGATGCTGCTGGCCCTCCTGAGGGGGCTCAGGGAGACCTGCAAAACGTCACAGAGAAATGAAAGGCAAGGAGACAGGGAGACAGCTGCGGCCTCCTGTAAACAGTCTGATTTCCCAATGCGAACCAGATTGTGGCCCAGGACCTCAGGTAAACATGTGCGTCAGCGGCCCCCAGCCCCCCGCCGCCCAGGAGGCCCAGGGTCTGCATGGCCCAACTCTGGGATGCATCACCGTCACCGCCCAGACGGTTCCTAATTAGGCAAAATTAGGCCTTGCATTCCTCCAAAATCCCCAAGATCTCTGCAATTTCGGGTCTCCCCCAAAGGAAAACATCGGGCAATTAAACAGCATGAGCAAGAATGGTATAGAATGTTCTCTGGCTGAGGAAGCGGCTCTGGTTTCCCACCCACCTTGGCTGGACAGAGGATCTGCTGGGAAGTGGATTAACCATGGCCTTGTTCTCAGGACCTGGGTGGCCGTGGGCCTGGGGGAAGGGGGCAGCCAGACCTGGTCTTGGATCCCTGCTGGTGGGGTGTGAGGCTCTTAGGCACTCATGACCTGTGTCATGCCTGTAAGGAGCACCAAGAACAGTGTCTTCGATGGTATACAGAAGGGTTAAGTGGGCCTGTGCCACTGGCAGAAATGCCCACTCAGTCCTTCTATTCTTCATGACCCCCAGGAAGCTGCCCGTGCAGGGTGAGATCCTGCCCAGGTGCCCTCACAAGCCTTGGGTCTTCAATGTACTCAAAAAATGTTCAGTCCCTTTACATTTTTTTCCCTATCCTTTTAAATTGTATTTCTTCCCTTTTGAAGACTAAATGTTAGAATGATTCCTGAGGGGAGTGTCTTTTTTCTTCCATAATTTTATTTCACTTTATTTTATTTTTGAGACAAGGTCTTAGTACATAGCTCTGGATGTCTGGAATTCACAGCAATTGCCTCTGCCTCCTGAGCGCTGAGATTATGGGGGTGCACCACCGTGCCTGGCCCTTCTTCCCTGATTGTACAAGCATCCTAAAAATGCATCTTAATCTGTCTTATCTTTTCTACAGTGTCCGCGAAACTAACCAGATGCATGCTGTATGCATGCTCTTTCTCTTTCCCTTTCCCTCTTATCCATAAGGCAGAGCCGCCAGCCTGCCGGGCGTTCGACCCTGGTGGTCACTCCTGCTGTGCTTCCCGCTCTTGTTTTTGCTGTTCTGCACGTTGAACCCAGGCCTTTGTGCACAGGAGCCAAGCATTTTGCCGCCAAGGGACACTCTTAGGCCATTAAAAAAATAGTTATTATTTCTTATTTAGAGGCCTTACTATGTAGCTTAGGCTGGCCTCAAATTCACAGTCCTCTTGCTTTAGTCTCCTGAGCACCAACATTACAGCCCCAGCTCATGATGTTTTATGTATATGTGTGCATGTACATACATTTCTGCGTAGACACATGGTGTGTGTGTGTGTGTGTGTGTGTGTATGTGTGTGTGTGTGTGTGTGTGTGTGTGTGTGTGTGTGTGTGTAAGGCAGAGGTCCACATC
Source organism: Peromyscus eremicus (assembly GCF_949786415.1). Classification (NCBI taxonomy): domain Eukaryota; kingdom Metazoa; phylum Chordata; class Mammalia; order Rodentia; family Cricetidae; genus Peromyscus; species Peromyscus eremicus. The sequence continues at coordinate 60,417,029 of NC_081416.1, forward strand.
AGATGTCCCTCCCAATGCTCTCCATCTTGTCTTTGGAGAAAGTCTCTTGCTGAAACTAGAGTTCTCTGATGAAGTTAGGCAGGCTGGCCATGGGGTCCCAGGGATCCTCCTACCTCTGCCTCCCAAGTGCATGCTGGGAATACAGGCATGCACTGCCGTACTTTTAACTGAGGGGCTGAAGAGCAAACTCAGGTCCTTTACTGAAGGAGCCATCTGCTCAGATAAATTTTTTTTTTTTTAAATCATTACAGGGTCACAGGACCTAGCACAGCTTGGAGTCCCCACATGCTGCCACAGTGTCCTTCAGTGTCTCCTTCTTACTTTCCTGTGATGGGGTACCCATGGCAGGATGGGTGTCCCATAGTTGGGCATCTGGCTCTATGTCAGCTCCCAGCAAGAAGAGCCCTGCTGCTGCCATAGAGACACAGATACCCTTCTTCCATGCACACCTCACTCCCATCTCCTCCCATGAAGTACCCAAGCCCTCTTGTCCCTTTCCAGGGGCCTCTGCCTTGTCACTTTGAACATCATATAGGAAGGGACTGCATGGGGCTAGTTTTCTTTGGCTTGTCTTTTCTTCTGCGTGATGCCCTGAGACCCTGGCTGTCACTGAGTGGACAGTTGTATTCGCCATCACAGACCCACAAGCTCACTCCCCCCACCCTCCCACTGAGGCCACTTTAATTATTTCCAGTTAAGGTTATACATCAAAGAGTGTAGGTGCAATTGTGTGCGGGCTGCGTGCGGACACACATGTTCTTGCCTCTGGGCTGGGCGCCCAGAACTGGGACTGTTGGGCCTTATGGTCAGTGTATGTTTAGCTTTTTGAGAAACTGTCAAACAATATTCCAGAGATGATGTGCTATTTTACCTTCCCACGGCCAGACTGGGGGACACCTCGTTCTTCTGGCTCCTTCCAAGACGCCATGTGGAACGGCCATCAGTCTTGCTGCTGAGGCCCTAATGGACTTGCGTTCCCTGCAAGGCAGTGTGAGCTGCACGCTCTGCTAGGAGTTCATTTGCCTCTGCAGCATCTCATTAGCACCCTGGCTTTGCAAGGCCTCATATCTGCTTTAACTGGTTCATCTGCCTCTTGCACAATGTAGGGTTTTGTGTGTGTGTGTGTGTGTGTGTGTGTGTGTGTGTGTGTGTGTGTGTTTAGTTTGGTTTTTCTGAGCTAGTATCTCACTTTGTAGTCCAGGCTGGCCTCAGATCCACAATCATCATCCTGCCTCAGCCTACCAAGTTCTAGGATTACATGTGTCTACCACCGTGCCTGGTTTAAACTATGCAGTTTTGAGAGTCCCTTTTATTTTACACTGAAAGCCTTTGTCAGACATGTGCTTGCAAATCTTTCCTCTGTTTCCAGCTTCCTTCTTTGTATTGCTTTAACTGGTCTTTCACAGAGTGAAAACTTTTCATTTCAGTGAGGTCTAATTAGTTTAATATGTTAGTGTGTGCATGTGTATATGCACGTTCGTGTACATGTGAGGACATGTGTAAAGGGTTTGTGTTAGGTGTCTTCTTCACTCACCCTCTACGTTCTTTCCTGGGGTAAGGCCTCTCCTTGAACCTGGAGCTCACTAGTTCAGCTAATCTAGGCAGCCGGCTTGCTCTGGGCAGCCCTGGGATCACAGGTGGGTCCTCTTGCCTGTAAGGAAAGAGCTTTACCCACTGAGCCATCTCTCTGCCCCCCTATTTGGGACACTGGGGCATAGTCCAGGGCCTGCACATTTGCTCCTGTGTGTTTCTTGAAGTTCTGTCGACTTTTATCCAATGTGGCTTCATACCTATGAGAATTACACAGCTTAGGTCAAGGCCAGCTTTTACTTATTTTATTCATGTACTGTGTGTGAATAGGCAGGTGGAGGCAGAAGTCAACCTCAGGTGTCCACCTTGACTTTTGAGACAGGGTCTCTCTCACTAGGGGGTGGGACTAGGCTAGCCTGCCAGCTTCCAATCTACCTCTCAGGTGCTGGAATTGCCAGAGTGTTTGGTCAAACCCAGCATTTACATGGTGCTGGAGATTCGACTCCGGTCCAAGTCATCTCTCCACCTCCATGGACCTTTTGAAACCTGTGGATGGCCTGCTGCCCAGATACATGTCTAATGCTCTCTTCCTTTGCTGAGCTGCTTTGCAGCTTCCTGAGAAGAAGGGAAATATGGAGGGAGCGGCTTCCCTCTGCCTGTGGCCTGCTTGACTGCCTCCTCTCAGGGTGTCCCTTCCATGGGTCACCAGCTTTGAAGCAAGTCTCAGAACCAAGTGGTGGGGTGCCTCCATTTTACTAAACAATAATGAGGTTAGCCATTCTAGTTTTGATAAGAATTGTTATGTCTATATGGATTGACAAAGGAAAAATGGAAAATCAACCACCATGTACTTAGTGAGAAAATGCCAAGAATCTCCACATAGCCCAAGTCCCATAGGACTCACCTGTTCTTTCTTGTCCAGTCTCTGTTGCCTGCTGATTTGTGTAATTAATTTTGGTCTGAAGAGTAGAAAGTCGCCAGGTGTTGGTGGCACACACCTTTAATCCCAGCACTCAGGAGGCAGAGGCAGGGAGCTCTCTGTGAGTTCGAGTCCAGCCTGGTCTACAGAGTGAGTTCCAGGACAGGCTCCAAAGCTATACAGAGAAATTCTGTCTTGAAAAACAAAAACAAAGAAGGCTCAGCAGTTAAGAGCACTGACTGCTCTTCCAGAGGGCCCAGGTTTGATTCCCAGCACCCATATGGTGACTCATAACCATCTGTAACTCCAATTCCAGGGGATCCAACATCCTCTTCTGGCCTCACAGTGCTCTGCACATCATGGTACACAACATATATGCACATAAAAATAAACAATCTTCTAAGAAGGATAGGAATTCATAGTTTATTGTTATAATTGCTGGAAACACTTTCTCTTCTCCTGAAAAATATATTTTTATTTATGTTGTTTTGGACAGGGTCTCATGTAGCTCAGGTTAATCTTGAAATCGCTATATAACTGAGTATGGCTTTGAACTCCTGATCCTTTTGCCTCTGCTTTCCTAATGCTGGGGTACCAAGTGTGCATGCCACCATGCCTGGCAACCACATGCCTTCTTCATTATGACTGTCCGTGGAGAAGTGACTAATTTTTGATAGTCAATTCTCTTGCATGTTCACTGGCTATTCTATGGCACCCTCCCCTACCCCACCTCAGGGTCCCCTTAACCTTCCCTGGATGTCCCTTCAGAACTGTAGTGCTTTTATTTTTCAGTTTGGATCTTGATTCCACAGATTCTCTACAAGAAGACCGGGAAGCATTGGGGGCAATGGAGAGATGGCCCCACCCTTGAGTGTGATTCCTGCTCCTGCAGAGGACCCAAGTCTCAGCACTCAGCACTCACAGGGCTGCTCACAAGCACCTGTAACTCCAGCTCCAGGGGATCTAACAGTCTCCCCTGGACTCCTCAGGCACCTTCACTTACACATCTACATACCATGCCCCACACAAACACATACACAAAATTAAAAACTGAAAATCATTCTTAAAAACTAGTTGAAGACCGAAAGGGAATTCTGTGATAGAGTCCCTGACCCACAGAAATGACCAAAAATATCCAGAGCAGCTGGTTGAGTAGGCCAGCCCTGATCTGCTCGGGAATCTGCTAAGGATGTTTTCACACAACCACATGCTGCTATGGGGGTTTGTGACTGATAAAGGCTTCAGCAAAGAAGCCACAGTGGAACCACCAGGCTTATGCGGCGACACACTGGTGTCAAAAACAAGATGGGAGCGCCAAGGGGACTGGGGTCCAGCATTTCTCATGAACACATATGAAACAACCTGGCACGTCAGATCCAGTAACATATACAAAGGATTAGCTGTGGTGGAGGCGCAGAGCCCTTACTAGGAATGAAGAGTATCTGGGTATTTGAAGTCAGCAAATTCCCCATATAAACAGACCGGATTCACCGTATTAACAAACAAAAATTCCCACGGGATTATAGTTATCTGTATCAGAAAAACACTTGAAAAAATTCAAAATCTATTCAGCATAAAACTCTCCAGCAGCTGGGAGTTCAAAAGCATTTTCTCCATCTGATAAAAAAGGCATCTATGAAAAATATGCGGTGGACTTTGTAGCAAGTACTGGGAGATTAAATGCTTCCCTCGGAGATAAGGAACAAGGCAGGAATGTGGTTCTCTGGCCCTGCCTGCCACTCTTCAAGGAAGGCTCTGCCCTGCGAGGCATGAGAAACAAGAAAGGCGACAGATTGCAAAGGAAGATGGGAGACAGGCTGCCTGCCTGCCTGCCCGGGTGGAAATTCTGCAGGGTCATCAAAAAGCTGCTGGAAGGAAGGAATGATGGGTAAGAGGGTAGCGTGCACGGCCAACAGAGAAGATGGCAAACTCAGCCTAAAGAAATGATAGCACTATCAGAACAGACAGGGTCCACAGAATATTTGTTTGCAGATAACTAGCATTTGGGAGAAGGGGCTCACGCCGTTCACCAGTGCGCAGCACAGCTCAAAACCTCACCGAGAGAGGGGCTGCTGGATGGCTTAGCGTGTCAAGACACTTCCCACCAGGCCTATTGACCCGAGTTCAGACCCCTGGACCCATATTATAGAAGGGAG